>NW_014569554.1:803482-810340 GCF_001313835.1 Polistes canadensis
ATATAAAAGAAAAAAGAAATTTTATTATTTTTTCAAATAGTATTATCTATTTATTAGAATCATTTTTTGATTGATTACTATCAATAAGAGGACAAATACGAAAATACAAAATTTGTTAAAACTATGAAACGTCAGGAAACATGGGAGGTAACTTTATTGAGCGAACATGGCTAGCCATGTATCGGACAAGGGATGCAATCGACGTTAGGACCAGAATCGCCTTTACGCTAGATCGAGCAGAAATTGTCTGTCCTTGTGTTATATTGTCAAGAAAAAAGAATCCAAATTTCTCAACCCCCAGCCCTCGGTATCATTTTGATACTACTCTTCTATCATTGTCTATCCATTTTCACACCCGATGGATTTCGTTTATTAAAATTTGAATTATTCTATCCGCGATTAAAATTAAAAAATTAAAAAAAAAAAAGAAACAACAAATTTTGGGTTAATCGTTGCATTCGTATTAGGCCAAATAAAAAGATCACTTTTCATCGTAAAACTACTTTACACGTTTTTCTTCGTCGTTCGTTTAATTAAAACACACAATTATGAAATACAATTATAAGAATGATTTAACGAGAGAGAACAAAAAATGTAGACAACAGATAATTTGTTGTTTTTTTCTATGTCGTATCCCTCCGTCCGATTTTAAAAATAAGAATGAAAGAAGAGGAAAAAAAAAGAAAAACGAAAAGACAAAGTTTACGAAGATTTTAAATTACCATTCGAGATTGGAAGAATTATTATTGTTCGTTTGAAAGAGAAAAAAAAAAGAAAAAAAAAACAAACAAAAAAGAAAAAATAAAGGAAAAATATGAAGGCAAGCAGAGAAAGAGAGATAAAAAAAAATGATGACAAGTAAATAAAACTAAATCAACTTCGTTATATATTCTTATTTTCCAGTTCCACGAGTTAACAAAGTGAAACTAAGGAGAGATCCGGTCTTGGACAAAGGACACAGAAGTGAGTATAACACTATATGTACATACACATTCGAGTTTTCCCGTGTCCTGTCTCTCTACGACAAAATTTAATTACTCTCACCGAAAGAGAGAAAGAGAGAGAGAGAGAGAGAGAAAGATAAAAAAAAAAGAGAAGAACCGAGAAAAATCCAGAGAAGGAAAGAAAAGAAAAGAAAAGAAAGAAAGCCTTAAAGCGTAGGAGGAAAGAAACTAATCGGATAAAAAGAAAATCATCCCCAAGTAATATCGAAAATGGTGCCGTATAAAGAATACTCATTTTCCACTTCCGAAACTCTACAATTTCCCAACGAGTATTCGGTTCACATTCGCCTTTTGTTGAATTCGTTTGGATAAAAAAAAAAAAGAAACCTATGAGAAAAAAAGAGAGAGAGACAGAAATAATAAAAAAAAAAAAAAATAAAATAAAATAAAAATAGAGATAGAGCCAAGAGCGAGAACAATGCCGCAACACCATTGGTTTAACAAGAAGTGAGAGTGAGAAGGACAGAAATAGAGATAAAATGAGAGAGTAGAGAGAGAGAAAGAAATAGGAAGAGAACGTTACTGAATGCGCAGTGAATAATAAACGTCAGTCGCACGTCTACACTTCAACTCTATTACTCCCACTTGTCCCTTTTTCCTCCTGCCTCTCGTACACACACACATATACACGTATATACATAGACACATAGAGTCACTTCACACAACACTACCTTACTTCGAACAATCTGCCCTTACAGTTAAGGTTAGGTCTCTTCCAGTAAGAGCTTTCTTGTGTTTTACGTTATTTTAAACTAAATTCGTTAATACTCGCGAGACACCGTGTGTTATACACTTCGATACGTTTCCTTTATCACGTTGACTTTATAAAATCCTCTGAAAACAAAAAAAAAAGGAATAATAATAAAAAAAAAATATATATATATATATTTATTATATCGAAGCATTGTCCTTTTCTTATAATTAAATTATTATTTCAAATTATATAAATCTATTATGTCATTATAATATAAAAGTAACCAGAATTAACGAAAGAAGATCAGGAGGATAGTATTGCGTTATAGCTATGATTTATAAGCATGTATACATGTAGGTGTAGATATACTGGATGGACCAAAAATTTCTTGATTCATTTTATCATCGATTATTATTTTTTTGTTCCTTTTTTTGCTAAAGAATTTGTAAATTACAAATCTAAAATTTCTGATAAAAGGGTGACCGATGGATAAAGTCAGATAGATACTTTTGAAACAACCTGTATAAACCGTGAACTGATGGTGTGTGTTTATGGAAAGTCCAAGTATATAAAGGTTTTGATTGTTAGTCTGACATATTTGCTTGTGGCAAGTAGATAAATACTATGATTTAGTCAGACTCTTACGTCTGTATAAATGAAAGTAGGTGAAGACTATGATTTTGATGAAACGTACGGTTTATATGGCTAGTAGATAAGGACTATAATTTGGTCAGGCATATTGTAGTTCGTGCGACAAGTAGATAAGGACTATGATTTAGTTAAATGTATACATATATTTATAGCATATAGATAAGGATTATGATTTAATCAGATGCATATATATATATATATATATATGTGTTTATCGAGTGCAAAGATATAAAGATTATAATTTAGTACAGGTCATACGGTTTATATAATAAGCAAATGAGGACTATAATTTGGTCAAACTAATATTTCATGTGGTATAAATAAATAATGACTATTTTTATAAGCACACATTTTGTATGGTAAATAAGTAAGGATTATGATTTAATTAGATGCATACTTTATATATAAAAGTAGATAATGACTAAAACTAGTCTGACTTAAATACGCGAACGCGTATCATACTGTTTATATTAAAAGTAGATAATAACGAAAATTAATCAGACATAAACAACCCACGTGTGCCTCACTTAACGTTTATATGAAAAGTAGATAATAATTAAAACTAATCAGAGATAAATTTCTAAATGGTGATTACGTATAAATAAAAATTCGCGAAACTAATAAATACCATAATTAAATTTCAACAACTTTTAAAGCAATTTGTGAAAGCAACA
Organism: Polistes canadensis; assembly: GCF_001313835.1. NCBI lineage: Eukaryota > Metazoa > Arthropoda > Insecta > Hymenoptera > Vespidae > Polistes > Polistes canadensis. Next base: position 806,506 of record NW_014569554.1, read on the forward strand.
ACATTATAATGACAAAATGTATTTCTGCAGATGTTACTAGAGATAAAATACTTAACGAAGTAAATAAGTCGAAATAATAAGATGAAAAATATGAGAATAATATACGGAAGACAGATGTCGAGTCTCCAACAGATGTTTCGAGCTGTCCGCAACAGGTATTCACTGCCGTGTTAGCTTTTGTAAGCAAACACGTTGTTATATCTACGCAAGTAATCGAGATCACGAAGAAAGCTTTCCGTAAAATTACATCTACTTTATTCTCACGACATATATATATATATATATATATAATACTCGCATTAAAATATAAAATCCGTTAATTCGTAAAATGATTAACTAAACCCTGAAATAACTATACTAATTTGTTTCAATATGAAATAAGACAGAATTACATACATCAACTAAATAATATATGAATTAACAAAAGGCAAATAATTGAAATTTGATCCGTAGATTAGGATTTAATCGATTTGACCTGTGAACAACTTATATATATTCACACAATCTTATTTTTCTTATCTCGTATCATTTCGTTTCATCTCATCTCATTTCATTTCATTTCATTTCATTTCATTTCTATTCCTATCTCTGTATCTATTTGTATATCTTTTTATTCTATCATTTTATCAAACGAAAAACTTTCTCGAGCAGACAGTAGTACTCGTGAAAGGTAATTAAGATTTTTTCTCGCCTAAACTTGACTCTCTCTCTCTCTCTCTCTCTCTACATTTTTCTCTCTTTCTCTTTTTTTCTTTCCTTTTTTTTTTTTCTTTATCTCTTTCTCTCAGACTTTTTTAATCGTCCCTCTGGTGGTACTCACTCATCCTCATTGTACAATTCGCTTCAACATTCCCCCTTTTTTCTCATTCTCTCTTTTGTAGTTCATTTCTCTCTTTTTACCGAGATAAACCGCATAATCGAGAGTTTATTAGACACCAGCTCACATAGATCTTTTCATTTGTCTTTTGTAAACGGGGAAAAATTGCAATCAACGGGACGTTAAATTATAATGAAAGAAGGACGCTTGTGTGCCTGCGTGTGTGTGTCAAGTGAGTGAGTGTGCGTTAAAAAAGAAAAAAGGTAAACGCTTCGTTTGTCATGTTAATGAACATTGACACTCTGTCTAATGTGTAAATCCATGGTTTTTTCTGACATTTTCTTTTTTTTTTTTTATTTTTCTCGTTCGTCTCACTAATTATATCAAATTTATTATTATTATTATTCTTTTTGTCTTTGTCGCGTCGTAGTATAAATCAATGTCGATAGGTGGGTATATAAAGAAAAAAAAAAGGAGAATATAGACGGACGCGTCATTTGTTTTAGAAATGAACGTAATAATTCACCATAGATTTATGGTTTTGTTTTTTTTCTTTTTTTCTTTTTTTTTTCTTTCTCTTTTTCGTACTTTCTTTTTATATACCGCGATTATTTTTCATAATAATTGTTACGACCTTATCTTTTATATCGTATAAGTTTTCCTGTATTATTGCATAACGCATTAGAAAAGTGGAACATTTCGATTGGCGATGATACGTCATGGAAAAGTAATATAAACACTCTCTCAATGTAGAATATTTATTTTCAAACTTGGCAATACGTAATATCGAAGCGATAAATATACTTTATGAAATATTGATAACGGGAATTAAACTTTTACTTTTTTATCTTGACTCGTTCAATAATATATGTATATATTAATTTTTTTACACTTTGCTATACAGAAAATTCAGATTATTCGGATTATTTAAAGTTAAATGATACCTCGTTGTGTTCTGTGCTTGTATTCAGTATTTTATTATTATTTTTTCTTCTTTTTTTTTTTTTACATTAGCTCGATACGTTAACACTTTAGCCTGTAAAAATTTATTTTCAATCATGTACGCACTCACACACACATGAGATGTTACACCTTTATTGATATCATATTTACGATATATTTATTTCAAAATATAAAATTTATTTTAATAGAATTAATAAAATGAAGAAAAATGCAATAAACAAATTACTAAAGCATCGATTTATTCGCAAAATTTGTTGAAATATAGAAATAATGGAGAAAATGAAAAAGAGAAAAAAGGAAAAACATCCAAAATAATACCTGTTGTTCTTTTACGTGAATGATCTCATTCAATAATAATAATAATAAAACAAATTACATCGAGAGAGATAAATGAAATGAAATTGATCTTTGAAATATAACCATTATTCGTTAACAAAAAATTTGTTGAAATTACAATACATAAAAAAAAACACTCACATACAGACACGCATATACACCAAAATAGAATTAATTTATTATTTCTTACGAATGATCATTCAACATTGTGAATGATTAAAATTTACTTTGATAAGGGATAAAAGGAAAAAGATTGATCCCTGAGGTATATCAATTCATTCATTTTTTAATTTACCTGTCTGCCTTTCTATTATTTATCATTTTCTCTCTCTCTMTTTCAAGATTTGCTCTTGTAACATTTTCGCAGAGACTTTCCTGCCCACATAATTTTGTGATCCGGCTTAATCTCTACTGTATACTATACTCCCCTAAGCCAAAGGTGCTGAAGCGACGAGTAAAATGGTCGTTCTGGTCATTCCCTTTGCCGTTTAAGGTCGAGACGACCTTAACGAATAGTTATTCTCTCTCATTCTGTGTAAAGAGAAACATAAAGAGAAAGAGAAAGAAGATAGACACACCCTCTTGCTGTCATCCAACCCCTTCCTTCCTCCTTTCCTACCTTCCTTTAAGCCCCCCCACGATGGATTTACGTCTCCGGTCCTTTAACGCTTCGCGAAAGTGGAGGATGATAACTGTCGTGGGTTCCCAGACGAAATCGATATTCAAATAAGTCTCTCCTTCAAACGTTCACCTTACACTCTATCTATCTCCCTCTCTCATCTCTCTCTCTCTCTCTCTCTCTCTCTCTGTCTTTTTCCGTCTTTCTATCTTTGTTTCTGTCTATCAGCTAACTTTCAGCCCTATCTTTATTAAATTAATTTATTTCGGATTTTGTTCTCCCCCCTTTTGTGTGTGCATCAATTTATTTTGAAAGATAACTTTTTCGTGGGTTTCGATCAAAAATATATTTTCTTCTTTTTCTTTTTTTTTTTTTTTTTGAATGAATTTGAAAGAATCGAAATGAAAGACATAGATAATTTTTATTATCTTACTTTCTTTATTTTACGTTTTTATTTTGACGCGAAGTGTTTCTAAAGTATTCAAAGATTTATGTTCGAAAAAAGAAATGTTTCTTTTCTTCTCTCTCTGTCTACCATTCCATATTCCAATTCCCATATAAAATAAGATTACATAGTAGTAGGCAAATCGAAAAGATTTATGGAGTCGAGACAAATGTAAAATTCGATTTACATTCGACTAAGCCCCCGAGTATTCACGGGGCTGTTGCATTCAAGGATTCTATGGGATATCGAATAGATAGAGAGAGATAATTCTTTCCAATCCATTAGCCCTTTCTCTCTCTCTCTCTCCCTCTCTCTGTGTGTGTGTGTATAGATCGAGTAGGCGTACTGTTATTAGCAAGAACCACAAATCCTAAAAGCTAGAGACAGATAGGTAGGAAATTCTAAATCGATTCTATCTAATGCATGTATGTGTTAATTACGTTCGCATTAATTACATCAACAACAACAATAACCACAGAAACGATAATAATAACAATAACCAAATCGATTAGAGAATATTAGAAGGAAAACAAAAAATGTTGTTAAAATGTGCGAGGATAAATTTGAAAGAATATACTGTATTTTTCTAATATCAGCTATCTTTAAAAAACATCACATTTAAAATACGTTTATAATTTTAATTATAATTATTAAA
>NW_014569554.1:810627-817534 GCF_001313835.1 Polistes canadensis
AAAAAAAAAAAAAAAAAAAAAAAAAAAGAAGAAATTTCTCTTTGAATTTTTGAACCAATAATGGCCGTCAATAAAAACGTCAACGTTTCGGACGTACACGAGAGGAGGTATGACGTTTTCATATATTTATATTCCAGTTATATTCGTTTAAGTGACGTGGATATTAAAAAAAAAAACAAAAACAAAAAAAAGAGGTGGGAGAAACAAAAAAAAAAGAAAAAGAAAGAATTTCGAGTGGAAGGTTTGAAAGGATGGAAAAGAAAAAAAAAAGAAATATACAATATATACATTCTATATAGAAGCAATGAAACAAGAGGGATATATATATCGTACGTCAAATTAGTTACAGCACGCGGTTTTGGCATGAGAGTTGTTGGTGGAAAAACAGGAACTGACGGTAGAAGTTTCGCATATATCGTTTGGACCGTTCCCAATGGCCCAGCTGAAAAAGCCGGACTAACGCAAGGCGATAAGGTATGTATATGTATATGTATATATATATATGTGCATGTATATTTCACTGTAAAATTTACTCTCTTTTATATGTTAGTTACGTTTTTCCTATCTTTTCACGAAATTTAACTAACCAAGTTATACGCATATTTATCATATTGGTTTTCATATGTATAAATTAAATTATACAGTAGACCTTTTTACCTTATAAAGTAAATTCTAATTTCTACAACGCGAATTTCTCCAAAACTCATCAAAAATTATTTTACTATTACTATTTTCATATAACGCGATTCTTCCTACCAACACGACGTTATATGTATAAATAATAAGTAAAAATTTGTCGCATTTAATAATAACAATTTTATAGAGAGCATTGTGCTATCGTAGTTTTCATCTCTAACGATTTTTCTTACTTTTTCGCAATTGTTTTTTTACTTTATATTTTGATTTTTGACACACATTGTGTTATTTGAGAATAATTTCTTAGAGAAGAGAAAGAAGAATGTTATTAATATTTATATTTAAAACGATCAATATTTTTTTTACATTACAAGTTTTGCGTTAAAAGCAAATATCAATTATTTCAAATTCTTATAGTAGAACCGACTAGGAATAACTCTTGAGACTCACTGTTTTTATTCTCACGAAGTAATTATAAATTATCACGTGAAAAAATGGAAAAGTAAAAAAAATCTTCATATACGAGAAAACTTTTCATACACATACATATGTATACGTGATTTCCTATATAACGCGTAAAATATTAAATACATTTTATAAAATAGTTTACTGTATAAGTTATTAACTACCAACCAAAAGTTTGAAATCACTTTGCTGATTTCAGTACAAATCAAATATATTAATAAATTTAAAAATGATTCATTTCGTATATATCTAAAATTCGTTAGTTAAACATAACAGTAATCAAAAAGCACGTAAAATATACTCATGTACGTATACGCATATATGGTACAAGTATACCGACGTATACCGAACGAAAGGTAAATAATAATAACATTTCTCGATACAAATTAAACTCGGTAAAGAAAGTCGAAACTGTTCAGTCTCATTTAAACTCTTGTCGCGTAAACACGTATATATAATTTAACGTTACTAATTTTAATAAAAATTATTATAACATAGAAGTGTGTGTGTGTGTTTTAGCATATACGTAAATTACTCATCAATGTGAAGTAAATATTATACATATCATAACGTTATGTATATGTACATGAAAGTACTTACATTGTGTGAATATTATAATATACTATATATGAGATAATATAAGCTACCAATCACAAGTTTGTAAATCACTTTCTGATTTACGTTAAAATCGTGTTGTATACCGATACATTTTCACAAACTACTTATCATTGTTATATTAAATATTAACAAGTTTAATTACGTTTCAAGAAATGTCAGTATTTTCTCATGTCGATAATACACTTATATAATTTATGCACTTAAGTTAAAGGCAATACACTCGGAATAAACTTTCTTACTGGTACATCTTTAACAACTTCTACGAGAAGTATATATATTCAATTAGATACACTCGAAAAACTAATTATTAAGATTGTCAGAATATGTTAGACTGTCGTTAAAAATAAAATCGGTTGTTTTTGATAAAAGAACAATTTAAAGAAAATAATGCAAAATGTAGAAACACACGGTACTCGTAAAATTTGTTGACGAATTAATTCTACCATGGGGTTAATTTAAAGACACATTCGTGTTATCTCATAAATATTCTGTAAGGATTCCAATACTTTTGGTTGATAGTGTATGTATAACTCAAGTATAATACGTACCAACCCTTATATATCCATGAAATTTCCATCGAATCGTATAGAATTTTTTAATTAAAACATTTATCTGTCTTTAGGTATTTCTAAACTTATCATGACGTAGCATAACTGTTGATTTATAGCATAGAATGTAATACATTTTGTTTTATTTGTAGTAACAGAGAATAAGAGATTCGTACGAATCGATCAAATGACGAGATTTGTTTTTTTTTTGTCTTTTACGAAAGATTTATTGACGAAAATGTACAGTGTGGGTCGGAAATTTTTATAGTTTAATTTAAAAATCTATCTTTTGTTTCTCGAGATGTTTTTGCAGATTATAAAATTATATGGAGATGTTAAAAATTTGTTCAATTATCGATTAGATATTAATTGTTAGAAAAAAATCTTGTAGAAAATTAATCGATTTCTTAAAATTACCCAGAAATTTTTGATCTACCTTGTACATTCGTGTAAAAAAAAAAAAAAGTACTCGTTGTTGTAGATGTTTTCTTCTTTTACTTCTGATTAATTTCAAGAGAATGTTATTATTAAAAAAATCAAATTTGTTGTAGCGATAAAAATATAAGAATTAAGTTTTGTGAATAGATTGTTGATTTTGTTTTTTTTCATAATAAAAATAAGTAAATTTTTGTAATAATTATTGTATTAATGTATTGAACATTAATTTTTGTGTTTAGGTTTTAGAATGGTCAGGTGTTTCTTTGATCAACAAAAATTTCGAGGAAGTATCACAAATCATTGACCAAACCGAGGATGTCGCTGAGCTTCTCGTTGAACATTCAAGTGACAAGTGAGTACTTAAAAATAATTAATATTAATGTTTATATATATATATACATATATAGATATGTATGTGTGTCTAAGAGAAGACAGAAAGAATTAATATTAATTAAAAACAAAGATAATAAAAAAATATTATTATTATTATTATTATTTTCAATGTGATCACAGTTTAAGTGATTTATTGGACGATGCTGGAATGATATCGTCCGGAAAATCATCCGGCATGAACCTTCTAATGGGTAAGTCGAGAATACAAAATAATAAATAAATTAAAATACACGCATATAAATAAATTTTGTTTGAAAATCCACGAACTGTCACGTTAACACGTAAATAAATCTTTGCAAATGCCACAGATACATAATTAAAAGTAACCCCAAAAAGTAAACTATTGCTGTTGCTATGCAGTTTTGTTTTTAAACAAAATAAATTAACAAATTGCAATAAAATAAACAATTGGGATATAGACAAAAAATAATCAAATTAGGACTTAGAATGTATGTTAGATAAAATAAAAAAAAAAAATATTCACGATCCAAGTATTATAAGTATTTTTGTTTTTCTCTCGAATTGTTTTTATTTACATTACGTTATAACAAAACGATATTGCAATATTTTTGTTTTTCAGAAACCGAAACGGACAAAACACCGTCCTCGCCGACGCGCAGGAAATTGCCAAAAACGCCGGTATAACGAGTTATTAAATTAACATCTACACGTGACCGTCTCTCTCTCTCTCTCTCTCTTTTTCTCTTTCTCTTACTCCCACACGATGTACACTCATACGTAAACAATTACAGTACCAATAGCAACTACACAGTAAACAAAATAAATAAATAATAATAATAATATATTACACGCGCGAGCTCGTTTTCGCGACATAAATTTATACATAAATTAAACGATATTATATGCATCATAAATATATTTGTAAGAAAAATTACACACTTACGTAACAAATCAATAATTAAAAAACAAATACGAACGAAAAGAAACAAATAAAATAACCAAAAAAAAAAATAACCAAAAACAAATGACAGTGAAGAAAAAAAATAACGAGACACGAAGAGAAAATAAGAAGGAACGAAAAGGAAGGGAAGGAAAAAATATTTTAAAAAGTTAAAAAAATGTAAAAAAAAAAAAAAAAAAGAAATAAAACTGCAGCGAACGCGAGACAAGGAAGACATTTAAAGACAAATTTACAATTCGATTATATTTCTATGTATGTATAAGTGTACAAGTACATACACACGAACTTATATAAATATTATACATACCAACAAACACACATATATGAATATAAAATATATATATAAAAAAAAATGTATGGAAAAATAAGTCCATATATTAATACACCGATAAAACATTGTATGTACTTCTAACACACCTAAGCGATTTCACACATGAGACCATACTATATATTACTTACACTTATACAATATACTCTAAACGCGTTATATAATTATAATAATGATGCGTCCCCCCTGCATGTATATGCCGAAAATGTATCTTTATATGTGCTCTCTCGATCGAACCGGCAAAACGTGCATTGTCTTATCCCAATGTTATCTTTTATCGTTTATATATTGAATCAGGGATAAAAAAAAAGTTTCTTTGTATTTTAATGAAAAAATGATAAACATTTCTTTTCTTTTTCGTTCATATTGTTTTTCGCAAATGATTTAAAACAACTGTTTCGTGCTTGAATCTTTCTGAATTTTTGTGTTTCCATCATGAAATCATCGACTTTTTCCACTGGATTTGTCAGCTAGATCAAAATGTATCTTCGACATCGAAATTTTCCAGATTGAAAACCCTTGAATCAATTTTGTGCAACGCTTATATCGATACTGCATTATATTCACAAACGGTAGACTCTTTTTTTTTTTTTTAAATCAAATTTCCAAACGGATATCGAATTTCTTCTATATTTTTATTCGTTTTTAAAACGCAATAACTTTCGGTCGCTGCATGAATTAATGTCATAACTATTTTTTATTAATCTTCTATAAATAGAGTTTTGTTCATGATTATGTTAACAAATTTATTTAACTTGGATTCAACAAATGTACAATGAATTATCGTATATTTTCAAAGATACTTAATTTATACCCATATGTATTTTCAAATTAGAATTGTTATAATCGATATTAAAAATTTTTTATTATTTTTATTAAATCTTTGATTTTTATTGTTTATAAAATAAATATTATGAAACATTATAATATATATGCGTAAAATTAGATGAAAGGATAATATTAATTCATTATTGATACATAACTTCAAAATTACGCGAATTTATAAAAGATTAATTAGTCTATTATACGTAGGCTTTCAAACAATTTCAAGTATTGAAAGATTCAATTAATATAAGTAGAGTTATGCGATCCTAAAGCTATTAATATCTATCAGTGAAAAAATACGAAGAAACTTTTTACACAATCCAATATTTTTTACGTGTATCATGAATTTGTTTTTCATTAAATTTTTGTTCATCTTTCTTCTATTTGTTTTTTTTGTTTTTTTTTTTTTTTATTTATTGATTTATTTACATATAATTTTATGAAATGATCGAATAATGATTTTTAAAACGCGTTGATTTCGTATTAAAATCGTCTTTAAAGTGAAACAAGTGTCGTAACGATCGATATCCTGGAAAATTCAACACGAAATTCCGACTCGATGGAGCTGACCTCGTTTAAGTCTACTTCAACGAAGAAGACCTTCTTACGAATAATTTTCACGTACATGTGTGCACGATTTATGTATATGTAAAGAGTTTAACATTTTAACCAACATTGAAATATAATACCGAGTATTCAAAAACTAGATCTTAATGAAATATCTAATTATTTTTAATAATAATAATAATTAACGTTTAATAAAATCATTATATTATTAATATTATTATTATTATTATTTTAATCGTAGTAAATGTATCGTTCATTTTTAAATAATCTATGGTTCGTAACGATGACGTTAAAATGTGACACCCTATGCAATGAAACTCAAAAAAAAAAATCTTTGTTTTATCATTTTTACGTTTTCATTGTTGTTGTTGTTGTTGTTTCGTTTTAAGTGTACAAATTATGAACAATCGTGACGTGCGATAATTAAATCAATTATTAATCCACACGTAATATTTCTATAATATTATAACGACGACAATCTATACAAATTTATAATCAGCAGAGAAATTGTTGGTCGAGATAATAAATATAAATGAAGAAATAAATCACAAAATTTGCTTTTATGCGCGCGCATTTCAACTGCGTATTGCAAAAAAAGGGTACGCGTCTGAAAGAAATTATTTTCGGAATAAACGACGAATAAAAGAAAATAGAAACGATATAAAAATTCGTTGGGAAGAGAAAAATTTCAAGTTAAGTGTCCATTGAACTTGTCGTGCGAAGAAAAATGTGTGTTGTTTTTTTCTCCTGAAAAAAAGAAAATAAAAAAGAAAAAGTAAAAGAATAGAAAAAGAAAAAAAAGGAATAAGGAAAAAGAAAAATCCGTAAGAAATTTTTCACTCGACCCATTTTTCTGACTGAAGAAAGAGAGAAGCTTTCGTACAATCAACCGTAGAGATCAGTCGTGCGTTGTCTCTGTCTCTCCGTATCATTTTTTTCTCAATTCTTCTTGCCCCCCCCCCTTCCTGCCCCACTGTCCTTCCACCCTCTCACTTTCCTTTTTTCATTTCTTCTTGTCCGTCTTGAAAATACCCTCGGCTAACTTCAATGTTTTCTTTTATTTTTTTTTACAAAAATTGAGCAGAAGAGTCGCGCACGACGAGTTTTATAGAATAAACAATTTTCAGCTTCAAGTGCGTAAAAGTATGTGCGTGTATGTGTATTTTA
>NW_014569554.1:817662-819384 GCF_001313835.1 Polistes canadensis
TATACTATATATAATATGATGAAAGATTTAAAGTCAGATTTGTATAATGTTTCATATTATTTTTTTTGTTTATCTATTAAATATTTATTATTATTATTGTTATTATTATTATTATTGTTGGGGTTGTTTGATTAAATTATTAAATAATTTTGTATCCTGCTATTTAAATTTATTTTAAATAATAGTACGATAAGTTCGTCTATTTATATATATACGTATATTTTTTTGTTTTATTTTATCTAGGAGAAAGACAAGAATTTAAAAATAAAAAAATAATTAATCAGAAAGAGAGGAAGGAAAATGGAAAGCATAATTTTACTCTCGCGAGTTTGTTAACAAACGTCAAAGTATTTGTTGAACGTTTATCCGATGCAAGTGATTTATGTAGGAGAAAAAAATTATTAAAAGAAATCAAATACATTATTTCAAAGGATAAACGATTACGCGATCGAATCAACCTTGTTTGAAATTATTTACTTTTGATACGATTTATAAAGCATATTTGTATAAATTAAATGTGAATTGAATTGAGCGAAAAAAAAACAAAAGGAAAATAATTAGAATGAAAATAAAAAATAAAAACAGAGAGAGATCAACTCATAAATATTTCTACGATCGCACATTTCTATATTGTATAGCTCGAAGTGGGTCATGATAAAAGTATTTCTATCTTAAATAACTTACAATTGAATTTATCTATGAATATTTCTCACCAAAAGCCGAGAGCAAATACGTAAGTTCAAAAAATCATAATAAGTATATTTATATATACTTATTTAAAATCGCATTATAATATTTTGGTGTGTTGTAGCAATAACGCGTAATGAAGGATTAAACTTTTTATTATAATTTTGTATCTGCATACGTATTTTTACAAAAAAAAAAAAAAGAAAAGAAAAAATACGATGAATAAATAAAAAGGAAGAAAAACAAGACCGAAAATGACTAAGCAAGTATTTATATTCTATTAATTTCTTTTTTCTTAAACGAAGAAAATATTTTTCGTATATTATCACTCTGCTAATAATACTAAAAAAGAAAATATTATTCAATTCACGCTTATATTTAATCGACGATTAAACATTTTTATTTACAACCAATCAGAAAAATAAATAAATTTCTTTCCGTGTTTTTGCAATACTTACGGACGATTGCATTCGATGATTCAAAAATAGTCGAGAATGTATTGTTCTAAAACAAATTTAAACAATGTTTTACAAACAATACGATATTTTCCAAATGAATTTCGATGTAGAAAGAATTTTATCGGCTTTTCACCGTAACACGTCGACTCGTTTTACTTTACGTTTTACTCGGGAAAAATTTAAGAAAAATCTCGCAAAATAAAAAAAAAGATAAATTAACGATAGAAACGGGCGAACGCGGTATAAGGGTAAACATTGTAAAGAAAAAAAAAAAAAAGAGATAAAAATGAAAGAAAGAACGTAGGGATGCAAAAAAAAATGAAATTTAATATTACATTATAAAAGTATTACAAAGAGAAAAAAAAACGAAAAGAATGAATATTGTGAAGTAACTAGCAAAAAGGGCATATAAACAAAGTAAAACGTTTGATAACAATCAAGGAACTTTCTTTAATACGTAAGCATTAATATATCGTGCGAATTTTCTACTTCGCTTTTGTAAAAAAAAAAAGATAATAATAATAATAATAATTAATAATCAAATAATATTAAAAATTAGAAACAGGAATACTGGAGT
>NW_014569554.1:820464-829940 GCF_001313835.1 Polistes canadensis
TTTTTTTTTTTTTTTATATTCTTCTTTCACATCATCTTCGACACTCGATCGCATTGAAAATTTTATTTTCTACAACGCGCGCGATGAGAAAATTAATAATAATTATTACTATTTGTTTTTTTTTCTCATATGATTGTTTTAATATCACACACAAAGATGAATAATCTTGAAGATATAAATTTAAATAAAAACTCACTCTCTCTCTCGCGTTGATGAGAAAATAAATTTTTCTATTTGGCGATCGATCTAACACACCGAAAACACTTACACCACAAGCATAAATTATTTCTTTCTGATATATGATACTATATATATATATATATATACATTTCCGTGTGTGTGAGAGAGAACGAATGTCACGCCTTCCACTTTTTTTTTAATCTCGAAAAGAAAAAAAAAAAGAAAGAAAGAAAGAGAGAGAGAGAAAAAGAGAAATAGAGAAATAAGGATAATCAAAATAATAATAAGAAAAAAAATAGATGAAAGAGTTAATTATTATTATTATTATTATTATTTCAAAAATATACAAATAAGAGACCAAAATTTTAATCGAGAGTAGATAAAAAGAAAAAATTTAACGGCAGAAAGAAGAGAGAGAGAAAAAAAGAGAACGAAGAAAGAAAATCATTTCCAAATGACAAAGAAGAGAAAACAATTAATTTATTAAATAAATTATATATAATTCATTTTCGTTCATTCATTCGTTCGTTCGTTTATAAAATAATTGTCGATGTGTCAGTTGGGTATTGCGAGTTGCTCTACTTACGCGTGTTCACTTAATTTGCAATCGACAAATCGACCATAGCTCTCGTATTAATTTCATTAAAATATAATTGTTTTTCTTTTTTATTTTTTTATTTTTTTATTTCTTTTTCTTGTCAACAAACTTCGTATTATTCATTACGAATAATAAATTCCACGTCAAATTACTCGCTCGCAACAAACTATTTGTTCTCGAGTTTATTTTTTAGGCTACAATTAATTTAATGAATTAAAGAAATGAGAAATAAAACGAGAATATATCATCAATTTGTTTTCGTAACATTTTTTTTATTGTACTTATCTAAGAAAAGACAAAAAATTGAAATAAATAAGAAAAATATGACATGATGGAAAAGAAATTGGAAATGGAAGAGAAGATACATAGAAAAAAATATGATAACGATTAAAATCGTATAATAACGAACGATCCGTATCTTTGGAACAACACCCGTAACCACACACACACACACACACACACATGCTCGAGTTTAAATTTATTATTAAAATATGATAAATAATAATTGTGAAAAAAGAAGAAAAAAAATAAGAAACAAAAAAAAAAGTATGCCGTGGCACTCGATCTTTCTTAACGCAAAAAGACAGAAAAAAAAAGAGAAGGAAAAAAATAAGCAAAAATCAACAAAAATAATATATTTTCCCTTGCCACAACATAATGATAATATATACATATGTGTATATACGTGTGTGTGTCTCTCTTCATTCAATTCTTTCTCGTACCCGAATGCATTAACCCCCCACCCCACCCCACCCGAGCCCTCTCTTTCTCTCTCCCTCATAGCCGTGCGTTTCAACCACCGATTCAACCATCCCAGTGAAAAAACCCATTTCCTCTCGTTTTCGGTATTCCCGAAAAGAAAAAGTTTCGTCATTTCCTCGAGTACGTGTGTCTTTTTAAAAAAAAAGAAAAAAAAAAAAAAAAAAAAAAAAAAAAAAAAATCCTCTCTTAACACACAGGATATCAAACTTTTCGAATAGAAGCTCTCTTCTCTTCTCGTCTGTGTTTATCGCGTTTTTATCACGGTGTGCCTCATCAATGCGTTAAAAACCCCCATACTATTATATGTTCCATTTAAAAAGTGGTGAATACGTGTTTGTACGTATATTATTATTAGATGTTTTCATACCTTCTCTCGGCTCGTTTATGTCGTATTACCTACCCTTAATATTATATATAAAAAAAAATATATATATATATATATTATTTATAATATAGTTACATGTGTATACTAAAAACAGGGTGTTACTTAATTATTTCGATTTTTTACGAACAAATATAAATTTTATTTTCTTATATTCATTTTCTTTGTTTTTTACTTTACACGGACGGCAGTGTAAAGAAAAAAAAAATTTTCGATCGTGAAAAGTTATCTATTTGAAAGAAATAAATAATATCAATATATATTATTTCAAAAAGAAAAAGAAAATATTATAATTAAAAAATCAAATATAGGATCGAATTAAATTAAGGACACCCCGTACAATCAGCTAACCCTTTTACCCTAGCCGCCCCATTTTAACCCTCGCCCTTTTGAAAACCCTGCCGTTTGTTTATTCCTGTCGTAAGAAAAAAAAGAAAAAAAAAAAGAAAAAAAAAAGAACAATATATATGAAGCACGCACTAAGTTAATGAGACAAAAAGAGAAAAATAGACCCGCTGACGAAAATGAGCTATGAAAATTGAAATGTAAGTTTTGTCAATGTTGAACCAGTTTAGTATAATTGGTCCTCCACGCTATATATTATATATATATATACTCTATCCCAACTGGCACGAAAATCTAGTTGTACATTATTTAGAGAATCTTTTTCCCTTTCTTACTTTCTTACTTCTTTTTTTCTTTTACGCGTTTAGATCCACCTCCTCTTGCCCCCTGAAACCACCCTCCACCCCACCCCCTCTCTCTCTCTCTCTTTCTCTCTCTCTGTTTCGAATTAGATTTTGAGTTTACAATACATTTACATTAAAGCAGTGACAACAAACATTTTCGTACTTTCGTAATTCGTCCGCCATTTTGTAACTTTTTGTGATGACCGATTTGTAGAATTCCTCCTGATATTCGTTTTCTTTCTCTCTCTCTCTCTCTCTCTCTCTCTTCTATTTCTTCTTCCCCGTTTGTTTTGATCTAATTCTTTTTCTAATTCTTATCTGCCTGTACTTTAATTCCTATTACTTTTATATGTTTTCATTTGATTTTGTTTTTTGTGTTTTATTTTGCGAGTATACACAGACGAGTTCAACACGAAATCAGATCGAACGTCCTGATTAATTTTTTTTTCCTTTCTTGGCATATAATGTGTGATTAATTCATTTATTTATTGATTAAGAATTTTCTAATTAAAAATTAATAATATTTCTTGCATATTAATGTTTCGATTTTCAAAAGAAAAAAAAAAGAAAACAAAGGAAAGTTGTAATAACGAAAAAAAAAATATATTTGATGGACGTTCGATCGTAAATCGCTATTTTCTGGTATAAAATATATTTTATTATTATTAAATTAAAAAAAATATATATATATATGAAACGAAAAATAGAGATTTAATTAAACATAATTATACCAGGAAGGAGTGTTTTGAAACTTTGTTCACAAAACAAAAATAACAAAATATGGTGTCATACGCTTGCGCGGCTCTTCTTCGGCTTTTAAGGAGCGCATGGTGTTGATATATTTTTCATCATAAATCGTTACATTCTTTTTTAACAATATAGGGAGAAAAAAGCGTGATAACATTTTATAAGGGATTTCTTTCCTCCCGTAGATTTAAACGATGTAAAATTATAGTTAACGACTTAACATTATGACGTACAGATAATATTGTCGTATTTCGTAAATCATGGCTTTATATCGGAGCTGGTTAAATCGACCAATTATTTACTTGTCCAAATGTATTCGTATTCTTTTCGAGAAAAGCAACATAATCAGAAGAATAAAATAAAAAATGAAAAAAGAAAAACTTATATAAAACTCGTCGACGAGCGCAATTTTTTAAGTCAAACTCTCCGCGAGCGAACCGAAATTTGTAAAAACGAAAACACCCGAAACATCATCCTATCTTTTGTATGAAAAATAGACAAATTGCTAGAAGAAGAAAAAAAAAAAAAGAAAAACAATTCAAAATAGAAAGCTTGAAAAAAATTTATTCTTCAAGAAACTCACGAATTATTTTTGTAAATCAAAACTACTCCTAATATTTCGTTTTCTATTTGATGGAAAAAGAAAAAGAAACGGAGGAAAAAAAAATAACAAAACCAAAGTAAAAATTATTTAAACGTCGGTCCGTCCAAAATTTGTAAAATTTATCGAACGAAATTATCGAGCATCTCGTTTTCTCTCTTCCTCTCTCTCTCTCTCTCTCTCTCTCTCTTCCTCGTAAAGGAAAATAGAGAAAATTATTCAAGAAAAAGGAAAAAAAAAATTGAAAAAAAGGAATATCCCTAAAATATTTTTGCTTGGCTAACTTAATATAAAAACTTCTTATTTGCATGCTTCGTGGAGAACCAGATGCTCGGTTCCAGAGTTGAATAACAAGAGAAACAAAGAAAGAAAAAAAAAGAAAAAACAAAGTGAAAAGGAGTTACTCTGCATCCGATATTCGTTGCGCACGTTGCTGACGTAGAAAAGAAAAAAAAAAAAAAGATATAAAGAAAAAAGCAGACCTCCAATCCTCCTCCCTCCCCCCACCTACCCAGCCCCAAAATGCAAACAAACCAAAATAAAAAGAAAGAAAGAATGAAAGAAAGAAAAAAAAGACAATGGCCGACTCTGTAAGGCCGAGGAAGTGTCGCCAGTCATCTGATATGCATAACCTCGCTTGCGTAGTTTTCCAAGTGTTTTAACACAAACATTAGCAAGAAATAAACAAACAAATGTTTTTTAAAACAAAAACATACCGACACCTGAAACAAAACAAAAATTATCCGAGTAAAGAAATAATTGATTTGAGAGTAGTGTCAATCGAGTACTACTACAGTCTGGGAAAACGGAACGCGAAAAATGACAAAATTAAAATAATAATTACAATAAAATTATAATAGGATTAAAACAAAGAAAAAGAAAGTACTTAGGATAGACGATTTATGTTTTTCGCTAATAAGAAATTATCTGTAATAGAAAAAAAAAAGAAAGAAAGTATGAAAAAGAGAATGACAACGTAATAACAAAGATGGCCGGCCGCCATTGCGATCAAACGTAACGAAGATGAGAACCCGATGAGTTTTGGAGAAGTTTCGGGATGAAAGTCGAAGAGGATTTTAAGCGTAGAAGATATAAATCGTCCATCGTAGCGAATAATTTAAAACAAAATTTAAGAAACAACAAAATCTGAAAAACGAAAGATAAATTTGTGAAAAGATAAAACGTTTTTCTTGACTGTATTATATTCACTAAATATATTCGACCACAGTTTCCCCCACCACTTCACAATCACAATCAATACCACTCGATTCTCCATGGTAATCACTTGCAATATACAATTAGTCGGTACACTGATGAATCCCGTAATTAGACACCGAACGGACAAGTAGAGAAAAGCCCGAGTAGATAAAAGAACAAAAAACAAACAAAAAAAGAGAGGATGATATTAGTTCCGTTCTTGTCTCATCCAATCTCATTATTACCTGCTTTTGCATGAGCGAATGATCTGCGTCCTATATTTATTTACCCTTTCTTGATTTGTTTTCTTCTTCCATGAAAAAATATACTAGAGAAATGATATTAGTTATTATTATATAGTAGTTTTAGTGATGATATTAGATAAATAAGAGAAATAAGACAATTCAAAAATGCGATTAAAATGTTTTAACTGGCTTGTCTCGGAAATAAACTAATACGAGAAAAAGGAAGATGGCCGTTTTCCTTCAAATTGGCTACAAAAAAAAAAAAAAAGAAAAAAAACGATGACAAATAGAACAATTATTGTTATATCTGGGTCATCTTTTTTCTTCTTCTTATTTCTCTTTATCGTTGAAAATCCTATTAGCAAATTTGAAATAAATTAATGTTTATTAGGATCTAATGTTGACTCAACGTTTTAGGAACAAATCTTAAAAGAGAGACAAGTGACCGGACGTGTCCAGATTCAAGTGTCCTACGAAAACGAAAGGAAAGAATTGATCGTCTCAGTATTCACGGCTGATGAATTATGTGCCAGAGAAGATACTGGTTATGGAACGTTACCTGAAGCGTATGCCAAGTTGATCCTAACTCCAGCTTGGTACGTTCAGCATCAGCCACGGTACGATTTACCATTCCAAACGGCAACATTTCCAAAAACGTTTTATTTCAATATATTGTATATATGTGTGTATCACATATATAAATTTATAAAATAATAAAACTAGAAAAAAGAAAAACGTCATGTCACAAAGAATGTAATTAAACGTTATTTTATTTTCTTCAATGATCCATTTAGCGGAGATCAAATCACATTAAAAACAATGGTGGCTGAACCAACCCAAAACCCTATTTGGAATGCCACCCTATTGTTTCCTGGAGTGGACGGTGAAAGTCTGATGAATAGAGCGATCGAAGTATCTCTTTGGGATTATTGTCCCGAGGGTGATAACGTCTTTCTCGGTGAATGTACGGTGGAATTACCAAAGGCTTTGGAAAATGATCGAGCTGTTTGGTAAGTTCAATTAAGCCCTTGTTTGTTCCTTCCTATGTTGTTTTCCTTTTTTTTTTACCTTGACGTAAGCAAAATTGCTGCAAATACTTTTTTTTGACGCATACTCTTTATTAAATACCGAATGAATAAAATGAAACACGTAAGTTTTTTGATTGTGATTGCAATAGCAATTGGAAAACTAGAATATTTTGTCTCGTTGCGTAGATATTTATGATTCGAATTGATGTTTAGGTATCGTTTGGAGGATCCCCGAGGTCTTCGTTCTGGTAAATCGCCATATTGCTCGCCACGTGGCTCCTTGTCAATGGAAGTTGCACAAAGATTCCTGAGAAAGACCGAATTACGTGAGAGAAGTTACAGCGACGACACACAAAGCGACAGCGGAAGTCCCGAACTTGGTTTCTTACATCCCGATCACGCCTGGCACGTCAATTCGAGACGTGGCTCCAGCCAATCGGAACAACTCGAGGTCGAGCCCTATGAACTTAATAGGGATTACAGTAGATCTTTACCAGGAAGTCGTCGAAGTAGTTTCCAAAGTCAATGTGGAACTGATAGCAAACGTAAGTCCTTCAAAGTCTCCTAGGATTCCTTGATTTTCATTAATGACTATTTCATTCCGTAGAAATTATTGACTATAGCTGATAAGTAAATTTGTTAAATGATTAACTGTCGTGATCAATAAGCGTAGACTCGTTAAATTCTTCATTGATTGATATTTAAACTTATAATTAGTAAATGATTAACTAATTGAACCATACATTAGACTATTTTAATTATAGACTAGAACTTTATTCTCATAACAATCCCAATAAAAACTTGTCATTGACTGTTCTAATAACGTTAAACCCATTAAAATCTTTAACTAATTCTCATCCATAGAATCTTGGATTTAATCAAAATATCGAATCTCCTAAAAATCATTGATTAACTGGATCTATCGATTCATCAAATCATTCTACTACTCAATCAATTAATTCCAATAAAATTGTTGATTAATTCAAATCATTTTAGGTGGAAGTATGGGAGAAGCAGACATGCCTATCGTCGTTCATTACAATCGTGATCGACGACGAAGTTCTTGCACAAGGCCTATGAGAGATCCCGAAGAAATATTAGAAGGTCTGCGTACTTTGAAAGCTGCAAAGGGTGAACTAAGCAGAACGATGAGTCTTACAGGAGATAAAAGACGCGGAAGCCGTGAGTATAAACGTGTGTTTTCAATCGACCATCATTATGTCTAATCGTCTGCCTGTATTTCATTCAAAATTTATTTTTCTCTCTCTCTCTCTCTCTCTCTCTCTCTCTCTCTCACACACTGTGTCTGTCATTTTCTCTCTTTCTCTTATTGTCATTTCTTATCGTCTCTCTTCATTTCTTCATTTCTTTTATTTTTTTATATTTATATATATATATATATGTGTAAATATGTACATACATATATATGTTTCCTTCTTTCTTTCTCTCTCTCTTTCTCTCTTTCTCTCTTTCTCTCTCTTTCTGTGCATCGTCACTGTATTAATCGTTGTCAAATAAAATCATCAACAAACTCGTCACATTCACCGCCTGAATCAATAACACTCGTAAATTCCTTCGAATCAACCAAGAGGAACCAACCAATCCGTCAACAACCTCGGATGCAATTCTCGCACGAGCATTACATTTTTTTTAAATATATTTATTACTTACACTTTTTTAAAAACATTGTTATAATATATCAGCTCATTGATCGTTGATATTCAGGGAAAAGAAAAAATTGATTTCAAAATTAATCCAATTATCGAGAACGATGAGCTCGTATATTTTGTGTATATATATATATATATAAATATTCAATGAGTTATAGCGGAGCATTCTTCCACTATTAATTTAAAATAATTGATATTTGCTCGCAATGCAATAATTTAAAAATTTTTCTAAATAGAAAAATATTCAGAGCTTATTAAACTTTTTAATTGGCATCAATTTTATTCCACACAAAATAGTATAATTTTATTATAAGAGAAATATTATTTTACATAAATTATAAAAATTCGTCTCACAAAAGAGAGTACAACCAATTGTTTGAAAAATTAATATAAAATGCAAACGATAGCAAAACCCAATTACAAAAATATTAATAATTGCATTTTTATTACTTCTCGCATATGTACGAATATTTTAATGAGTCCAATTTTCTTATCTCATTTATATCAACTTATAATATTTCCCCGACAATAAAATGTTCTTTCGCAATCAAATTAATATCAATTTAAAAGTTTAATTATTTGAAAATACATTTCTCTATGTATTAAGAATTCGAAAAGTTTTGCATTAAAAGCAAATTATTTAAAATTAACGGTGAAGGTGAATACGAATGCTCTTATGACTCACTGTACATATCTAAATACATACGTGAGTTAATTGAAAAATTTCGAGCATAACTTAGAAACTATGTTTATTCCGGTCTCAAACTTACTTTTATTAAAAAAAAAAAAAATAATAAAAATTGTGTTCTCTTTTTTGTTGATGCTCGAAACATTTCAATCCACTCGTGTATATGATTGCATTTGATCTCTCACATAGCATACATAACGACACCATGATTATGATCAACGTTACTTGTGCGAGTCTCTTTGTGCATTGTCTGTTTCTCTCTTTCTTTCTTTCTCTCTCTCCTTCTCTCTCTCTCTGTCTCTCTCTCTCTCTCTCTCACTCTTTCTATCTTACATTTACATATATATGTATATTGACCGTATATAAGTTTTCATTATTAACATATGTACTTGATTGTCCGATTGTTTTTAGATGTTTTTTTATTATGCTTAAGCAGTATGATTAACGTTTGATACTTACTGATGTGTATGTGTATTGCACAATTATTAATACATTATAAAAAACATATGAAAACAATTGAACAGTCAAGTACATATAATACATCGACGTCTACCTCATCATCTGTACGTATTTATATGTTAATCATATCTGTATCTCTCTTTTATGTAATCTCTCCTCTCTATCTTTTCATTTTGTATTTTATATATATATAATAAATATATATATACATATATATAAATTATATTATA
>NW_014569554.1:830825-843115 GCF_001313835.1 Polistes canadensis
TATATATATATATATATATATATATATAGATATCTCTCTCTCTCTCGCTCGCTCTCTCATAAACACGTTCGTCTTAATCGTAATTGCTAGGAAAAATATTGTCCAATTCATTGTACACAATATTCTGTTGTTACTCTCGTCTACTATTCGTTTGTTCGTACGATAGATATATATATATGCAAAATTGTCCTTAAAAGATTTGTTTTTTTTTTTTATTTTCGTTGGGCAGAAAGAAAAATGATTTCCGACGTGATATAAATATAAAAATCGATTACTCCTTTTGTCGAGAGATGTATTTCTTTTTTCGTCTATGCTTTTAAAATTGAGACGTTACTTATCGGGCAACGAAAACATTTGGCCAATTTTGAATCGAAATTATTTGATAATAACATCAGTGAATTTTGTGGGGTAAAAAAAAATAAATTGTTAATGGTAGTTATATCAATAACACAATATTCGTAAAGTTATAGAAATATAATTATTGTACTTTTGTCTTTTTATTTGCTAGAAACAATAATATTTGATAAAAAGATAAAACATTAAAATGTGTTGAATAATAATATTGAAGTAAGGCCCATTTTTAAGCTACTGGTCAATAAATGCTGGCCAAAGTAAAACAATCAGCCGTTGATAAGTAATGTGTTAAGCTGTAGGCCTTTGGAGTTTGACAATCTGATTAAAAAAAAAAACCAAAAAAAAAGTATTTATTTAAAATTTATGAAAAAAAGACTAATCGATTTTTTTGGGCCCATACTGTAAATACATTTATACAGACACGCGCGCGTACACATACATATATATTATACACATAACAAATTACACCGATATATTTAAACGTGCGTTCACTGTGTTGCGCCAATTGTTTGCCTGCCGCTAATTGCTGCTCCTTCTGCCTGGCAGCTTTCCAATTGACCGACATCCGGTCTAATAATTTTAATAATTTATCTTCATCCTCCTCCTCCTCCTCCTCTTCCTCGGGTATTAAAAACAGCCTTGCAATTTAAAAAAAGAAAAAAAAAAGTAATAAAATTTCCAGGAAGAAGGCAAAGTTTAATTAATGTTAAATGATGAGTCTCCTTTAAAATATCCCAACTTCCTATAAACCCAACACTTGTCCTCCTTTTGTGACACTTGAAGGTCAATCATCATGGTCAGTTGTTTAAAAAAAACACACACACACACAAAAAACATTTAATACCAAGGCAAAAAGTAGTAATGTGTTGATCGCTTATCTTCGACGTATGTTGTAAGCCGATGATTATTATTATCATTATTATTTCATTATCATTATTTATCTTATTATTCATTTGAGATTATGTGATTTATTATTATGATTATTATTATTATTATCCGCTGTCGTGTGAAAAATGTTGATTAAAAAGCCAAGCTGGTCGTTAATAAATATCACTTGCTGAGTGTGTCTCTGAAATACTTATGTTAGAACAATCTTGATTGTCTTAAATAATTATCCTTTCTCGGTCGGCTCTCTTCCGCTAATACACTGAACGCGAATGAATCTAAACGAATGAAAAATAACACGAATCGAACTAAAACGATTCGATCGGTACGAAAACGGTTGCCCGTCCCATCTCTACGGCGAAATCTGCTACTCCACACTATGACGAAAAATCAAACGACACCCCTTCGACTATCTACGAACTAATTCTTGGGCCAATATGGCGAAGCCGATCTGTCAACCAAATCAACTACTGATCTACTTCTACTTCTACTACTACTACTACTATCTACTACCTCTACTACCTACTATCTACTACTACTACTACTACTACTACTACTACTACCAACCACCTGATCTGCAACAGAATGCGTAGTCCCAACAGTTACTGTGTGGCAGTGCGAACCTGTGTCTCCGAGGACCGGTAAATCGGCCTCATCCTTTCCACTGCCGCACTCCACACCACCTCGTTAAATAACCGCAAGACTCTGTCGTCCGCCGTTATGGGCTTCCGGTAAGACTCATTGTTTCTCTTCACTTCTATCTCTCTCTCTCTATCTATCTATCTATCTATCTCTCTCTTTCTCTATCCCTCTCTTTCTCTATCTATCTATCTATCTACTTATCTATCTACCTATCTATCTATCTATCTATCTTTCTCAATCTGAACCCATCAATTATCTTAATCCCATCCAATTAATCTTAACACTTTACCTACCTTTACTTTAGTCAATATCAAATGTCACTTATTGACAAGGACAATCTATTAATTTGTTTTAACGAATATTAACGGATCTCGCGTTCAATTATACTTTTACTATTAATTATTATACATAAAACAGTGTCTTTGTTTTTTTTTCTCTGTCCTCTTCTAATAGTATTAATCCATTTTAAATGAATTCTAATAATGGAAAGATGATTATCGGTAAAATAATGTTCGATAGTTTGTTTCTTTTGATTATTTAGATTTATTGAAATGAATTGAAATAAATCAAATGAACTTTTGTTTAGATTCATTGTCAGAGAAAGTTCTATAATATGATTCTACTGATTCGACTTGTGTCGAACTACACGTACTTTTCTCATAAATGATCGGTATTACGATATTACAGAAGAATTTTCTATAGTTTCTGCATCAATCTGTTACTTGGTTTTTCTAGATATTCGTTTAATTCGCAAATGGTAGGTAAAGTGTGTTAATTAAAATTTAACATTTTTATTACTAAAACCTAGCTTCCCAACTACTACTACTACTACTACTACCCCAACCGTTCTGAAGGTATACTCTGTTATATAAATGTTAATCTTCTACCCTTATAATTCTACTTCTTCTTTTACTACTTTAAATTTCACCTTCTTTTTTAACTAGATATTATTATGCTCTTCCAATAATATAATACCCAATTTTAAATTATTCAAAACAATAATCTTATTATTATTATTATTATTATTATTATTATTGTTATTATTATTATTATTTGATCTCCTTTCTACGATCCTTTTTCTGTATTATAACAGACAGGTTAGACTTTTTAAAATATAACCAAAAAAAGAAAAGTGAAACAATGAAATGGAAAATATTCCAAAAAACACTATTGTTGTTCTAATCTATAAGAATGGAGTTGTATACCAATAATATAGGGAAGTCTTCTTTTCTTACACCCCCACGATTATGTTTTCGTCCTGTTCTACACTTTTAGTATCACTTTTACGTCATTATACAGAGAATAGTCCTCTAACTGGTGATACAAACGTGAGCAAAAGATAATTCTACGTGAAAACCTAAGTCGAAAATGTAGAATAATATTTGTTCATCGCTATTAATTTTGTTTTGTTTTGGGAAAAAACAAAAGAAAAAGAGTTGAAAAATTGATCAAGTACACATGGACTTGATTTGATTTCTTCTCGAAAGATTTCGCTAATTTACTTTTCGAATATTTCGGAAAACACTTTTCTGCTTCTTAATACAGCGTTCATAAACATTTTCAGCATGATGATATCTCTTGTATAGGTTCTCTACTCTTATGCTTATCGAACGAAGCTTTTTTTAGTTATCAGGGTTGCAAGCTCAATCAACAAGTGCACGCGTACTCGACAATTGTTCAAACTTATTATTTTCCAAAAACAAAAACTCTTATATAAACAAATTTTATTCTATATTTTCGATTTAATTTCTCAAGTAGAATCATCACCTGTGTGCTCGCGTGTACTACTAATTACCGGACACCCTGTATATACATATACATATATATATATATTTTTTATTTTTTATTTTTTATATATAAAAAATATTGCATTTGTTTGTACTTTTTTTTTTGTAATTTTCATATAAACAAGATGTTTATATATATATACGAAAAAATATATTTTCTTCTTATAAGCAACATGTATATATACATATATATACATATATGTGTATGTACGTAAAGTTAGTGCAGTATAACGCTTGTTAAGAGTATTCGCTTAGCAATTTCTCTGCCAGCATTCATAGATATTCTGATCGCTAGCCACTTGCTACCAGTTGT
The DNA here is from genome assembly GCF_001313835.1 of Polistes canadensis. Classification (NCBI taxonomy): domain Eukaryota; kingdom Metazoa; phylum Arthropoda; class Insecta; order Hymenoptera; family Vespidae; genus Polistes; species Polistes canadensis. The sequence continues at coordinate 834,807 of NW_014569554.1, forward strand.
TACCTGCAGTTGCAGCCTTAGGTAAGGAGCCAATCGACTTTTGAATACACAATTTATACACACACACACATATACACACACACTATCGTCGTACGTATTTCGACCTTTGAAACAAGTTTTCTTTTTCAATCGGTTATTCGAAACAAAATTTGTTTGAATTATTTTATTCTAAGTATATACATTTATGATATTAGCTTACACAATTGGTTAGTGTTAACAATCGAATTATTATTATTATTATTATCCTTAAAAATATTTTCTTAACAAATTAGAAATCTTATTGTTAGTAAGAGATTTGTCGTAAGATTGAAATCTTTATAATAGAAGATTCATTGGAACTTAGGTTTGAAAATATTCTCTAAACGAGTTAAAAATTTTGTTAAATAAAATTTAAGAAATCGATTATGCTTTTTTAAGACATTTTGCTCGTTAAACTATTAATCTAATCAGTAATATGAAAATTTATCTAAAAAGGTAACGAATTTTAAAAATCATCTTTAAGTACTTTTGGTTCAGATAAAAATTTGTTGACCCACTTCGTGTTTCTTATAATAAACTTATGAATATATTATTTTTAATTTGTTTAAAAACAAAAAAAAAAAAAAAAAAGAAAAAAAACGAAATTCGTCCGACGGTTATAATAAATCTGCATGACACAGTAGTTACCTTATTATCGTAGGAATAGATAAATCTAATCTCAGAATGTGAATAATAGAAATTAGTATTTCTTATTTTTTTTTTCATGGTAATATATATGGGTACCTCGAATAAAATAGGAATTCTAATTTTTAATTGTCTCTTAAATCGTTTAACCAACTATCTCTTTCTAATCTACTCTCTTATTATATATTCTTCTCTCTTATTCTTTTATTTTCTCGACCAATTTTTATTTTTTACAAATCATCATTTCTAATGATACATATATACACAAATATATAATAAATATCGAAGAATATATTTTTAAAGAGGTACCCATAAGATTTGACGTAATGTATGTTTTTCTATTCGCATCTTGCAGCTCGTATAGATTCAAAGGAATGCTCTAATCTATCTAATCCCAAAAATGTAGTTTTCGTAGAGATTAGATATTAGAAATTAGAAATTTAGAAATTAGAAATTGCTAATTAGAAATTAAAAATTATAGTTTAGATATTGAAGTAGTTAATTTAAACAACGATCTCTCTCTATCTTTTATTTAACATCTTATTTTGATATTATATATATATATATAATCCAAACAAGTTAATTAAAATGTTCAATTATTAATGAATTTAATGTTAGCAAGTTAAATCGTTTAAATTAGCGTAGTTAATCTCGTGGAATAGAATAGCAGGACAACATATTTATATATATCGTAGTATACAATACATACACATACATATATAAATATTATGTGCATACATAGAAAACTTGACTAAGAACTTTTAAAAATGGTAGAACTTGGAAACCAGGTCAAACGGTTACCACCGATGAAAGATTTATTTTTCCGTAACTATGTTATCGGAAAACGATCGGAACGTTAAATCCGTTTTACAGTTTGAAAAACATGTTTGAAATGATTAATCCGTATTTAATGTACGCGTATGCACACGTACATATCTACGTATATACGCACACACATTTGTGGAAAGACACAGAGAGAGAAGTTACCACGAAAGATAATAAAACTAAAATCGAATGAATTTCGACGGAATCACTTTTTTTTAATTATAATAATCTTTCATTTATTTTTATTCGATCTTTTTTACTGAAATTTTATTATTTTTATTATTATTATTATTATTATTATTATTATTATTATTATAAAATGTATAGATAATTTTGATATAGATACATGCTGTTTTTGTTCTTGCTAAAAAAAATGTCATTATAAAAAATTAAATAAATAAATTTTGTGTTAACATTTAAATGATACGAAAAAAATATTAAAGACATTTTCTTCTTACATATTTAATTAATACAAAATAAATAAAATATTTGTTGAACACGTAAAATATTGATTGAAACATTTTTTATGGATAGGAAAATTAGAGAATTTTTTCTTTTTTTTCTTTTTTTTTTGGATCTCTCCTTAATTTTGTTAATTTACGATATAATAATCAAATCGATATATTGTTATAATAACACTCGTATTTAATTCATCGAGAACACGCTTCGCTATCGTATTTTGTTGCCTTACAAGTAGAGAGTAAAAGCTTTACTTGGATGACGCGAGAAATATACGATTTCCTAGGTAGAGAGGAGATTCAATTAACGAACGTAGTACCTCTACGTCATGAGTAATAAAATAATAAAAACTACAAAAATAGAAATAGTGAAAAAAGAATTAAAATTACGAAAAAGAAAAATAAGAAAGAAAATATTAGAAAAGTAAGAAAGAAAGAAAGAAAGAAAGAAAGTAAGGAGGAAAGTAAGAAAGAAATATAAAAGAAAAAAAACATGCAACCTTTGTGTCGGTGTGTTTCACACACATACACACACTTGCGTGCAACTAAAAATGTATTAGTAATTTATTTGATAAAGTAAAACTTCGAGCAATCGCACAGAAGAAAAATTTGTTAAATATAATGAAACTATTTTTTTTCATTTCAATATTTTTCTCTATAAGAAAAATAAATAGATAAATAAATGAATGAATGAATGAATGAATTGATAAGAAATTTAATAAGGAAAAAAAAAATGATTTTCATTGCTCGTGTTATTCGAGAAAATGTAATAATGAATAAAAAGAAATTCGCTTGTATTAAATTGTATTTTTTTGATATTTTTTTGATTAAATATCTGATACGACATACAGGTTGTAATATAAATTTTCGTTTGGATAATCGATTGAAGTAAAAGAAAGCAACATTTATTGTAATCACACAGGACGGGGTGAGCGCAAAGGGAGCGTTATGGATATACCCGAAAGATTCTTGGATCAAAATAACGAATTGGATGAGGAGGATAGATGGAGGTAAATTAAATAAATTAATTTTTATTTCTATGTAATAATTAAAGAAAAAAAATTTTGGAGAATTTCCCTCGCGATCAGGTGTAAGAAAATGTTTGTTTGATTTTCATTTTCTCAAATATATTAATTCAGCTGAAATTGATAAAATAAAAAAATTTATACGTTTTTTTTTTTTTACATAAGAATGTTATTTAACGTAATGTTGTTCCTTCTTGAAAAAAAATTATAATAAAAATAAATTATATATTTGATTATTTTCAATATGAGGAAATAAACATTTTATCATGTGTTAAGATTTTAAAGTTAAATTTGGGGATTGAACTTTTATTATAAAAATAATATATTGTAAAATTTTTTACATACTAATTTTTGAATATGCAATATTAATGTTTACAGTTATGCAAGAGCTGAGAATGGTTTCGACAGGACACTAGGAAGAGGTCAAATTCTACCGAAAGGAATCAAAATGATCAATAGTAAAGTTTCATTCAGTCAATTAAACTTTTCTTTTTCTCTTCGAAATATTTTTAAATTAAATATATATATATATGATCGTAAAAAATATATATAAACGAGTATTTGTTGTTTTTAGGTCCACAAAACGGCGAGGTGCAGCTAGGTTTTTGTTTCAGCAAGAATACTCTCGAGGTTGAAGTTATCTGTGCTAGGGACATTTGCCCTAAGGAAAAGGATGAACCCGGTAAAAAGATAATTCCAAATATTTTTAAACATTATAAAATATTCAATTAGTTGTTTCTCTCGTCCAAAAATAAAATTATTAATAAATATGTATCGTAGGGAAATTTGACATTAAAAAGAACTTAAGAAGAAATTGGATATTAAGAAAGAAGAAGAAAGATCAAATTTGATCAAAAAACTAAGTTCTACTTCTTTTTAATGTCCAATTTCCCTACGATACATATTTATTATAAAATATATTTTTATCTTCTATCTTTTTTTCATAAGACAAACATGTTCGAAAGTTTCACAAATCTTATATACAATTAAATAATTCTTTATCATTTCTCTTATAAGAGAGAAATACAAAATACATTTATCAACAAAATAACATATCCGTTAATATACTTCTATAATATTAAACAATTTCGATTAAATATATTATTAGATAAAAATGTTCAATTCACAAAGTCATCACTGGCCGCGGGAACGTTAAGAAAAAAAAATATTTTTTTAATTTAAACACTCCAAAATATTAGTACAGTACAGTACTGTGTTTGATTTACCTTAATTAATTGATAATTAATCGACAAAAATGTGTATTGTAATTTAGAAGCACTGAGTATACGTTCGGAGCACCGTCTTCCTCAAAATCCACCGTTGAACTGAGTCATTGTCCTCTATAAAAGTTCTTTTATTAAATATTGTTTATATGAGACTTTCCTTATATGGTACATACGCATAACAAAAATAATATTCGCGTAATAAATATCATAGAATTTCCTTATTAGGAAAGTCATATAAACAACATTCAATAAAAGAACTTTTACAGAAGACAACGTGCCAGTTTAACGATGAATTTCGAAGAGAACGGTACGTTGAACTTGCTTTTAGACTACAATATACATTAGCTTTGATTAATTAACCCTTTGATTGCGAACTGTTCTAAGTTGAAGCGATTCGCGAATGATATTCGACCATAGGCCACACTGATAGCTTTTGCCGGGCGCATATATGCGCCCGTACCAATCAAAGGGTTAACAATCATTTAAGGTATGTCGAACACTCGCAAGGTATGTTATATATCCCTACTCATCATCAATCTATAAACAAACGCATCTCTCGCAGTAACTATCGATCGATGTATCTCATACAACACACGCACACACACACACACACACACAATATAACTAACACTAAACTAGAACCTTCTAGAATCTTATTCAACTGTCGATCGACTATGAGTTCTATCTATCTATCTCTCTCTCTCTCTCTCTCTCTCTTTCTTCCCTACCATTTCTTGTAATTTGTATGAAATCTAACCGTTTTCTTAAATTATATAAGTTTCACAGTTTAAAATAATATTAATTGTAGATACCTACGTGAAAACATATTTACGGGACGGTGAAAGATGGCTGCAGAAAAGGAAAACAAGAGTGATTCGGCACACGCGTAATCCTCAATATCGGCAGACCTTGAAATACAGCATCTGCGATGCACTCGATAGAAATCTTCTAATAATGTTGTGGGAAAAAAAACAAGGATTCGAGAGTAATCAAGGCTTGGGTGGCGCCGAAGTGAACCTTAAGCTATTGCCATTAACACAATTGACCGTAGATTGGTATACTCTCTTCCCGATCCATACTTTAGGCACACAAACGACTGACTCGCCATGATGGTTAAGGGAAAAATGGGCTCTCGAAGCTGGCGAACTCGACCTCAGGCTTAGTCTTTTACTCAAGGATGAGGGAGAATCCGTCGTTAAGATCATCTCTTGATGGAAATTCTGGATAATCGAATCGTTCGTACGAATTTTAAATATTTTTATTTATCTTCTTTGTTTCCTTTTTATTTTTTTGTTTTTTTTTTTTCTTCAAAAAAAAAAGATCACCGTGTGAGGTTTCGTAATTAATTATTATTTGAATATTCTTTTTTCTTAATTGGCACATTAATATTGACGAATTTTATATTTAATAACAAGAATTTCTCTATTGATCTTAATTATTTCTTTTTTCATGAATTGTTATCTATGATAGTGATTAATATTTCTGTTTGTTTCTTTTTTTGTAATTATTTATATAAATATATCATAATTAAAATAAAACTCAATTGAATTTTTTAATTTTTAATTTTGACATCGAGACGATGACAATCATATCGTGACAATTATTCTATGCAATTTTATCGAAAGACAATCATAATTGTGTCACATTTTTAATTTTTTTCTTATTCATTTCTTATTTCTTTTTGTTTTTTTTTTTTTTTAACTACTCACAATGATCGAAAACAAAGCTCAAATGTATTAAGTTCCTCAATGCTTTTCACCATAATGTTGCGTCCAATTCGTGTTCCTCTATCAACAACATGAAATAAATTGACAGATTTATAACATTTTTAAAATAAATAATTAATAGAAAAAAGAAATTTACATACAAATATACCGGCTAAAAGAAATTATTCAATATATATATATATATATATATACATATATGTAATTCGTGTGTGTAATTCAGTTTTTTATATAAATAAATATAATAATGATTAATTTTATGTAAATGAAATATATTATATATAATTATTATAATAATTTATATATAAAATTAATCATTAATATATATATGCGTGAAAATAATCGAATATATTTTAATGATCGACATCTCTCTCGCAATATACATAAATATACAAAAAAAAAAAAATAAGAAAAATTAACAAACACACACACACACACACACATATATATATATATATAAATAAATAAATACAAAAAATAACGTGTCTACGTTAGAGTTTCTTAAGATATGACTCCCGATCTCTTATGGGGTCGCAAAAATTAAAGAAAAACTACATAATTCCTGGACGCGAAATGATTGAAAATTAATTCAAACCAGTTCGGCAATACTAAGCGTATAGGATTATCGTGAGATTACGATAACGAAAGAAAAAAATAATATAAAGTTTGTGTACCCAAAATTACGAAAATATTTGCTCGAGTAAACGGAGGGGGTTACCGAGTGGAAAAATTTGAGAGAACCCCATGGTTTGTATGATAGTTTCAGCAATAATAATGTTTGAAAAAAAAAAAAAAACGCGAGTATAATATAATCGATAAAAGCAATTATTTTTCTTCCAGTTTTATCGTAGCCAAAAAGAAGCAAAAAGAGATAAAGAGAGAGAGAGAGAGAGAGAGATAAAAATAAAATGAAGATATTATATAAGAGAAAGGGGACCGATCGTTTATCCATAGATGATTGATCTCGAGAAAATTACAAATATACACATATATTACGAGAATCCATTTTTTCCTATATTATATAAAAAAGATTATGTGTGAGAGAAAAAGAGAAAGAGAAACAGAGAGAGAGAAGAGAGAGAACATATTATCAAAATCAAATTAATGGGATAAAGATAATTTTAATACTCGAACGAGATTTTCATAAGCCTTATCGAAATTATTTTGATTGAAATATTAAATTTCGAGTCTCGTTAGAATCTAATTTCACTTTTTTTTTTCTCTCTTTTTTTTCTTAATTAAATTACAATGAAAAGATGACAATCAATGATCATCCGGATTTAAAACGACAAATTTTATTTTTGTAGAATATGAATTATCGTAAATATTTGAATTTGTTTTATTTTTTTTTTAAAAAAAAAACAAAAAGAGAAATTTATAAAAATATATAATATATATTAATATGATATCGATGATTCTCGCTTTAAATCATTGCAAACTTGAAGACAATCGATTTAATAATTAAATAAATAAATAAATAAACAAATGTTCTCGCTGGTCGAGTTGAAAAGACATTAATGAATAATAAATAATTACGGGAGAGGGAAGAGAGTTAAATGCGAAAAAAAGAAGATGGAAAAACATTGGTATGGAAGAGTAAAGAAATTAAAAAACGAAAAATAATAAAAGAAAAAAAAAAGAAAAATTAATAAATAGAGTCGAGAGACTTCTCAGCTAATTCCAATAAACTATACGAGAAATTTGGTGTTTATTAGAGGTCGCACAATTTTTGTAGTTAATACGATATACAGCGTAAGGTGTGTGCGTATTCTTTGAGGGATAGTTTGATAATGAAAGTTTCGTAAAATAGAGAGAGGCCATTGCATTATTCTTTTAATTTAAAAAGAGGACAAAATTATTAATAGTATTTCACGTGAAAACAATTTTATTTAATTTATTAAATATTTCTAATTTTTGTGTGTGTGTGTGTAAAAAATGATAATATATACGAGGTTAAATCGAATAGTTTTGAACCTTGACAAAAAAAATAGAAATTTATCTTTCTTTTATTTTTTTTATTGTTAAATAAAAGAAAAAAATATCGTTTCTATATTAAAGTCAAAACTTTTCAATCCATTTTAAAAAGCAAGACCAAAGCAATGGCGCAACGTGATGTAAATATATTTATGTATATATTATATATACATATATATATTAAATATTAATGTCTTAAAATATAAGAAAGAAAAAGAAAAGAGAGATCCGGAATTGCGCTTACCCCGCCGGAAGTAGACATAAGTGATAAAAAATATCTAAACGTGATAAATATTGGACACTATAATTCTAACGAAATAATATGACCTAAAGATACTTAATATATCTTCGTGATCTTTTACAATATTAATTAATATTATATATATATATATATATATTATTGTGAACGGAAAT
>NW_014569554.1:843301-845363 GCF_001313835.1 Polistes canadensis
ATATATGTATTTTATTTTTTTAATATACAGATGTTTCGTAATATATAAGATAAAATGATTTAAAAAAATTCATAAAAACATTGAAACACAAAAGTGTGACTATAATTTTGAAACATGGTCAAATTGGACACATATTTTTATGAATTTTTATTGATCCCTGTTCACTCCTGAAGTGGGTTCTATGTATTACGAGACACCCTGTATATAGAAACAGATTTAAATATAACAAATATAAAAGTGAGGCAATTTGAGTCGATATACAAATATAATTAATAATTATTAATACAAAAAAAAAAAAAAAAAACAAAAAGAAAAGAAAGAGAGAAAAACAGAAAAATAAGAGAACACGCGCGCCTAAATTGTAAAACATCGTAATTTATAATCAAAACGTATACATGACCATATCTTACTGACAACGTTATTAGATAATGGTGTGTCTATGTTCGTTCCCCCCCATATCATAATTATCAATGTGAATAAATGTGTATAAATTATACGCGCGCATGTATCGGATGTATGCGTGTGTGTATGTGTGCGATATGCAAGATTGTAGGTAAACGTATGTACGTATTGTCACAGATGATAAAGATAACGGATATATTATAGTTAAACGAAAAAACTTAAAAAAAAAAAAGAAAAAAAAGAGAAAAAATGGAAAACATTACGATCGCAATCACTATACTCGATATTTTCTTCTAAACATTCTTATCAAACCACTGGCATATAAATATATACGTATGTGTGTGTATGTGTGTGTATATATAAGGGTGAATCAAAAGTTGCACCGATAATTTCAAAAATCCAATTGATATTTGACGAAATTTTGCGTTAGGCTTGTAATTTTACAATATTCAAGAAAAATTAGCTGAGCAAGATATCGAAGAAATATTATTGATTTTCAAAATTATTTAAAAACTTTTGATTCAGCCTATACATATATACATATATATGGACAGTAACGTGCATTGTTTATTCGATTAATCGAAAGTCGAAACCCGATTAAAGACCTAAAAAAAAAAAAAAGACAAGAAAATGCGATCTTCTTTTCTACGCTATTATCTTTCGGTACTAATGAAAAAATATTTAAAAATATAAAAACACCTGAGAACTATATTAAAAAAAAAAAAAGAAGAGAGAAAAATACTTTACGCATTCTAAACTAATCTAATTTCTCTCTTTATACGTACTTCTTATTACACACACATTAAATGCATATATTACGCTATGAGTTAACTTACACGCGTCTTCTTATCGCTAGTAGAGAAATTATAGAAATTCTGCTAAATATATGTATCAATTAATTCGAATTTTTCAAAACTAAACGATTCAAAAATTGAATAGTATATTGAAAATTAAGATAAAAAGAGATAGAAAACATTTTAAACAAAATTAAAAGAAATAGACAAAATTCCAATCTTATACTTTTAAAAAGGATTTTCTCATAAAGGAAATAAAATACGATAAATATAAAAAAAAAAATTAGAATAAAAAAAGGAATGATCATTCTAAATCTATCGATTGTATATCTCGTTTTAATGAAATTATTTTCTAAGCACAAGAATTTCGAATTTGTTCAATCAATCAGAAAAGAAAGAAAGAGAAAGATAAAAATAATCGATAAGCCATTCGCAAATGGTGATTAATAAAAATGTAAATTATAGAAGAAAGTGTTTTACGCAACGACTATGAGAAATGTCTTTGATAAGCTTTGCAATTAATCATCGCATAGACAATCCTAACAAACTATAAAAGAGTCTCTATTTATTGGAAAATGATAAGACTATATACAAGTATATATATATATATATATATTCATTCGTGATTAGCCTAACGCATTGTAGATGCGTTTTCTACTAATTAGTTGAATTAATTAATAACTAGTACTAAACCCTATTACTACTGTTATCGATACTAGTATATTACGTATATATAATTATTCCTATTAATCTATTCTATTTACTATCACAAAATTCTCTTTAAACTCTAGCTTTACGATTTACTGGCCATATAGTGAATATACAAACATATATATATATATATATATATATATATATATATATAC
>NW_014569554.1:846618-847911 GCF_001313835.1 Polistes canadensis
TATATATATATATATATATACACATATATTATTAATAATATATGCGAAAGAACAATAGAGAAAATTTATATTAATTATATTAAGAAAAATGCGATCGTATTAAGTAATTTTTTTCATAGGATCACATAGAACAAAATATTCGTGAAAAAGAATTTTAAAACAATATTGTGAACGATAAGAGATCAATTTAATTTAATCGAAAATCAACCGAATGATTTATTAATTATTAACAAAGAGTTCTACAATAATGTTCAGTATTGTATAATCAATTACTATCGTTTAAGAATATTTTATTAATCATTTATATTTGTTTTTTCTTATTTATCGATTTTTTCTTATTTCATAGGTCCCGCCTGAAAGCAGGCAATATTTCATACTATGTCGATAGTGTAGCTTAAAAGTGTCATATTTCAATTAGAAATCTTTTTAAGCCCCCTTTAAAATTCTATCCATTCGTAAATAAGTATAAGAATCAATTCTCGTATTGGTATATATTACCTATCGTAGAAATGTACCGATTTGTGATACTTGCAAACTACATTACCGACGAAGTTTGAAACTGCATGTGTTGAGATGCAATCATTAAATATTAGATTAATATTTTAAAAAATAATTATATTATTAAGAAGAAAACGCGTAAAAAAGACCTTTTTGTCAATGGAAATTAGAAAGTTCATTTTTGTTCAATTATATAATAATTTATATAGAATTGTATATAGATTTTAACAAAAATCGAGTTCACTATCGGCCATTTTCAATACTTCCATTAATCTCTTTAACGAATAAGATGAACAAAAAAATTGTCTAATTTTTCATCTCTCGCTTCGTAACTTTTAACAAATGATTTATAACTATACTTTTCATTTTTTATAACAATTATTAAATCACATTTTCATGATCAACGGAATGGCCTAGACTCTTTACAATCGAGCATAACCACCTCAGGTTTGCACTACTATCTATTAATATAACTATTACTATTCTATTACTATTCTATTACTATTACTACCACATTTCATCTAAAGATAAGAAAGAAACCAAAAAAAAAGTTAAAGTAAATGAGAGAAATAAAAAAAGAGGATATAGATAATAAAGATTAATACATATAAATACATAAAAGTGTTACGAATAAAACGAACGCTGTATTGACTTTGACAATCGAATATATATATATATATATTAATCCAAGAAAGAGAAAGAAAGAGAGAAATCTTTAAAAAGAAAAAGATCACACGTATTAATATACATATACAATAAATAAATACAAAAATTAAATATATAAATATATATAAA
>NW_014569554.1:852176-876414 GCF_001313835.1 Polistes canadensis
TAAAAAAAAGAAAAACAATATTATATATATATATATATATATAAATGTACGTGTAAGAATGAAACGAGTAATATGTAATATAATCTAAACTGATGTTAAATATGTGAAAAAGTATAAAAACGGAAAAGAAAATAAGTAAGAGAGAAAAAGAGAGATGGATGCAAAAGAAAGAAATATTATTATTATCATTATATATTATTGTATGTATACGTTACCAAAATGGCGACGGTGGCGGCGGCGCTTTGCGTTTGAAATAGAAAATATCGAAAGAAAATATTTTTGAAAGAATTTCTTAGCTAATTATGCTAATGAGAATGTACTAAGAAATTAATTGTCACATTTTTTCCCTCCTTATAACTAAAGGAACGTATGGTATTTCTTATATGAATGTAAGAACAATGGAAAGTGAACTATAATATTGAAAACACTTAAATGAAAATAATGTGTGAGAGATAAAAAATGTTGAAAACAAAACAAAATTCAAATGCTAATTATCCTATACATATCTGTATCTTACGTACATGTATACAAACATATATACTTATATAACACATGTACACGATTTGTTCTAACTTCTAAAAAATACTTAAACGTGACAATCTCCCCTTTAATTCATTTATTATTATTAAAATTATATTCATCTTATTCTTATCTTATTATTATTATATCGCTTAAGATAATCGCTAGGTATGATCGAAATAAGAAATTTAATTAATTAATCCGCTTATTTTCAACGATCGTTAATATCGTTTTGAACGCAAGCATACGTATTTACACATACATACATATATACAAACAAAAAAAGCACTTTACATGATACACACTAGCTCGATACGGCCTAAAAATCGTCATAAAAGCGAGAAAGAAAAAACGAAAAATCGATTCTCGAAATATATAAATATATATCATATTATATTATATTATATTACATTATATTACATTATATATTACATTTATATTATATTATATTATATTATACTATATTATATTATATTATATTATATTATATTCCCAATCGATAAAAAAGCCTACTGTAGACGTTAATATATTTAATTAAGTATTTTTAAGAGAAATAGAGAAAATATATATATATAGAAAGAAAGAGAGAGAGAGAGAGAGAGTGAGAGAGAGAAAAAGGATCTGTAAAGGATTGAAAAAAAAAAAAAGAAAAGAATGAAAGATAAAAAAAGAAAGAGAGAGAAAATTTAAATGGAAGTCACTCGAAACGCATCGAATAATTACCGACTGAGCTTGAGTATTTATTTATTCAATTGATCATTTCGTTTCTTTTATTTTACACACACTTATTGTGACAATAATTAGTTATGTATCTACGATAATGAACGTTAATGAAAGAGTAACAATAATAATATTTCACTTTTTTCTGCGACTTCTAATTTCTCTTTCTGTTTGCTTTTTAATTTTTTATCTATAAATATATATATATATATATTATTGTGAACGGAAATTTGTGAAATCTTTAATTGCAATTGTTAAAATTATAAATTGATTTTTCTTAAATAATTCATTCTAATTTTCATAAAATTTATGTTTGTTCACTTACAAAGACCGTTCGGCAGAAGCGATTTTTATGTAAATCGTAAAAGATTGTAGAAATACGTATATATTTGTGTTGAAAAAAAAATATCCTTGAAAATAAAAAAACATGTAGATAAGACAGATATAGACGATACGTTATTGTATGAAATAATAAATGTGGTGTCTCTAATTAATGTGTTTATTATTGTACATGCATGAATTAAAACAAAAGATTCTGAAGATAAAATATGTGTGAATAAATAAATAATAACAAAATATATAGTCAAAAAAGTGTTGTAAAAGTCTCTCAAACTTATAAAAGACAATCTATAATATATGTCTAATAAATTATGATTAAAGGATTAGATTTTGAAATTATTATCATTATACGATATAAAATTATATACTCTATTATAACGAACTTTTTACAAAAATGTTCTTAATATTTTACAATATAATATGACAGACAACGTATACATTTAATGCTACGTTGAAGCTGTCAAATATTTTTTATAAGATAGAAGAATCAGAATAAGAATCCTTCGAGATCGACGAAATTGATTAATTAATAATTATTTAAGACTGTTTGACGAGATGTGTCATTTTTTCCATGAAAAGACTGTCAAATATAATTAATTACAAGATATTATAAACTTCCAATGTCATTAAATCTTTTCAATTTTTCGGGAAACACATCTTTGAAAAGTACTGGATCAGCACGAAACTCGATGGATTTTAAGGGCATAGTTCCATAAATCGATGAAAATTTGTTAATACATTGCGTACGTTCAACCATATGCGTTAAATCTGCTGATAGCATTTCGGTATTTGTACACTCTGGACATCGAAACTTCTTTTTTGGGGTTACCTATAAAAAAGTTTATTCAAAAATATTGACCTTAATTATTATTCTTATTTAAAAAATTACAGTAATGATTAATAATAAATAAAAGTTACCTTTATTGGTGCTTTTCCTGTAGTATTAGCGACCAAAAAATTCATTGCTATATCTTCACAGTTCATATGTTCGTCTACCCATTCTTTAATGTCGCCTGGCATAGCAGTTGTATACATATAATTCCAATACTGCAGTAAATAATTATTATTTTTTTTTAAAGTAAATAATAATTAACATAAGGAATAAGAAATAATTTATACTTATTTGTATGTCTCCTCGAACAGGTAAAGGAAGTGAAGTTTAGGTAAAGGTATTTACGAAAGGACATAAGGTTTAATTGTCGAATATTACTCATGCCTACAAAATTTGATGTAAACAGGTATGATTATGGAATTGGTTAATCATGGATTAAATTTGTCTATTTTAAAAATGACTAATAATAAAATATACCTTGTGATGGAAGGCAGCACCAGTTAAAACCATAGAAATACTATTTGTCCATTCGCTCTCGTATTTCCAACAATTAGTAATGTTATCCCACATGTGAATACGGGATGGAAATCCAACTATCCTATCTGGAAATTCTCTCCAAACCTAAAAACATCATCGAAATGAATGAACTATTGCTCGATAAACAACTTAACAATTCAATAATAATTAATTATACTTCGTAAGCGAATTCTACTTCATCAGCTGTTAACATAATAATATCGTCATCTATAGAAAGTACTGCTTCTGTTTCTATTTCGTCATATGGATAAAATCTGTTCGACAATTTATTTTCTTTAGTTTGAATAACTTTTAATGGTTTAGTTAATTTTGGCCATCTTGAAGCTGTAATATATTAAAATGATCAATATATATATATACGTGCAATGATTATTAAACGATTAATATTTATTTGAATGCTACTTCTCCATATACGTACAATGAGGTGGATCTTTTTGTTGATTATTCCAAATAACTAAGACTTTAGATAAACTTGGCACTTTGACAATTTTATTGATTAAAAGAAATAATAATTCTAGCCTGTCGTAAGTTAATATAACAGCTGTAAATCCTCTTGTCTTGGGAGCGGTTAATGGTAAAAAGAGTGGAGAAATTTTATCCTATTTATAAAAATAAAATATAAAATCTTTTACTTTCTGGACTTTTTAAAAATATATTACGTCTTTGATAATTTACCTTATAGGGAGGTACATTCCAATATGCATAATTCCTCGCAATATTTGAAAACACACGATCTGCTAATATCTCTAAAGTCGTATCTGTTATTTTTTGCATCGACTTAAAATATCTTTTATAAAGCCATGTACCTTGCTCTCGTAATTCTACGATTCTTTGTTGAGATATTTTCTTTAATATTGATATTACTTGTAAGACATCTATTTCGCGTACAAATATTGCTGCTCTACAAAATTACCACCACGATAATTTGTATATAATTGAACAAGTGATAAATATAATATTTGTTATTATAAATATTGAACCTTGTCCAATCAATTGTTCCATAAAATGGCATAACCAGTGAATCTGCAACAATTACTGGTATACAACCAGTTGCCATAGCTTCTAATAAAACACTTTGTCCCAGTCTTGCTCCACGTATCACAAAACAAAATGTAGCAGTCTAAAAATAGAAAAAGAAAAGTAAGAATATTTAAACATTTTTAAGCTTATTTTATTTAAATATTACTATTTTATATAAAAAAAACTGTATTAAAAGTATTGTATACCTGTAATACGGTAGGATATTTATAAACCTCTTTTCCAGAACAGCGTACGGTATTGTTCATGGGATTATATTGTAAACATGGACCGAGTAATAATATTTCTTTGGGAAAAGAACTTTTAAGTTCCATTAAATCTTGTTCGAAAAGAGAATTGATATTAATTTGAGAGGACATAAGTAACCATGTTCTAAAAAAGAGAAATACAATGATTAAACTTTATTCTTTCTAAAGATCTCATAAATATCAATAATACCTTTTCATTTTATTGTTTCTATTAAAATTAGTTAAAAATGGACTATAAACAGGTAAACTGATATCGAATCCAGATCTATAAGTTAATGTCGATAATCCAGCTCCAGCAATCATAGCTTTTCCAACGGATACATCAAGGACTGTATTAAAATCTGGAACGCTTCCTGGTACCATATTGAATATTAAATGATTTTCTCCACCGTTCCAACTATTGTCATAAGATAAAAATACTGCAATTATGTATTTGCAAATATGATATATGTTTAAAAAAGATTATCTTCTTTGAAATTGATGAAATACTTACAACGGTAATGTTTTCAATGCTTGCGATACTTCTTGCAATTTTAATCTATTCTGATTGAGAGTATCGATGGAGGGAATAAATATACATGCTTCATGGGGATTAGAAGTGTAAAACTTACTTGATACAAGAGCATTTAAAATTTGATAAAATTCTTTAGTCATTTGACTAGTTATCGGTTTATGTAATCCATCCAAATATATTTTAGGTGGGTATACGTATACTAAAGGTTTATTACCTCTACTACCACAACGATACACATTAAAACAATTAAAATATGTACAAGAAGAATTTGTAATATCAGCTGCTGGAGAATCTGCATTTAAAACTTCAGTAGGTAGCGTATTAATATTGCTTAAAACAATTGCATTGTAAATCGAATTTTGTGGAGTATCACCATATTTAAAAGCATGATATGCCGCTATTAATATAATAATCAATGTAAACAAAAATAATGTTACAATGAATAGATTGTGATAATGATACGGTAAACGTATTGTTTTTAAAGATAATCTCGTTGTTATAACCATCGTATATATTTATCGATTCACTTATGCCAACGAATGCACTTTTCTTATACGTCACATCGTAAAAAAGACTTTAAAACCCTACGATCAGCTGATGATCGCCCAACGAAATACGCCATTTTTGTTTTCATCTTAAGTATAAATGCACGTATATCTCGGCTTCATATTTAATACCTAATAAAAGATTAAAAATAGATATTTATCTTTTTTTTGTCATATCGATTACACACATAATGATTTTAAGAAAAAATATAGTTGTATGTAACACGTTTATAATGCAGATGACATATTAGTTCGAACTGTTGTTAACCTAAAATTAAAATTTGACATATTTTAATCAAAATTCTTATCGTTTCTCTAACCTGTACTTATGAATTTCGGTATCAATCTTGTCGATGATTCTGCGCGGGAATACTAACATTATTTTAGAAATTTGATAACGATAGATTAATTCATTTTATTTGATTTTTAAACTATTACTAGAAAATTTATTAGCTTTTTATTTGAAGTTGAAAATATATTAATCTTGTTAGTTCTTGCTAAAGGTGATTTGTTCATAAATATTTAGCACACGCGTTAATAATAATTGATCCATATATATGTCCATATATATGTCCATATTTATATTCATATATACATAAATATATATTTCAAGTGCATTTATATAAAAATATAAATTAACATGTGCAAAATAATATATATATAAATACACATACATATGTAATAGATAATTTATGAACAGTAGCACACACAATAATAAAATCTAACCTATATAGGTTAACATAACAATAAGAGAAACAAATTTGTAATGTTAAGTGTATATTGAAAAATACTATGGTAGAATGTATCCGGCAAATCATAAAACTATTTTCGTATTAGACCATACACCTTACTTTGGAATATCTTCTGAGTGCCCATTAGAATTTGACTTTTTAAAGAGTCGTGGACAAAATTTAATACCATTAGCTCCTGTTTGTAAATCCTTATGGACTACAAGCGTTGAAGCATCCCTTGAATATTGTCGCATTGTTTGGGACTTATTTCCAACTGGAAAATTGGTTTGTAAATTTTATATGTGTTAAAGTCACTAAAAGAGTATAATTTATGAAACATGTTGTTAATTTATATTTTTTCTTATAGATCAGATACGTTGTGACAGACCGTGCAGCTTACGTGCTAAACTCATGGAGTCCGCTTCAACAAAATTTAACCCATGTAAGTATTTGTTTACAATTATTATCTTGTAATGCGATGAGGTTTTTCTAAAACTCATTTAAATTTAGATAATGAATGGAACTGCCATTCTTGGTGTACCAACAAAAAATCCAGATCCAGGAGAAGATTACTCAGTGATACATGGCCTGAGAGTAGCTATTGAAACGCTCAATGAATGTTCAGAGATTCAACATGAAAAGAGAACTTCTTTGAATGTAAATACTAGTAAGCTTTTGAATAGGGGTCGAGTGATTTGTATAACCAGTGCACGGGATAATAATAATATGAAAAGTTTAGAAAATATATTTTTAAATGAATTAACTCAAGAGAATAAAACCGCTCTAGCTTCAGATCAGTAAGTATTTATTAGAATATTTTTTTTACAATATACACACATACACACGCACATAACTTATATTTTGATTTTTTTTGCAGTTTGATGCCAATAGACTATTGTCATTTAGTTATATTAAATATCTGTCCTAATAACATTGAATCTCAAGTCACAAGCCAAGGTCCACGAGAGGTATTCATTATTTGTAATCTTGTATTTATGATAAGAGTATTTTTCATTTTCAATTTTTATGCCAAAGGTTTCTCCACTTTTGACAGTGGAGGTGCATTCGATAAAGGCACCTGCATTACATTCAAAGTTATCACATCTTATTTTATCGCATTATGACTTAGCCAGTACGACTGTAACTGGAATACCAATGAAGGAAGAACAAAATGCCAGCTCTTCGGCAAACTATGATGTTGAAATATTTCATGCTTCTGCTGCTCATTCTGCAATCTTAAAAGGTATGTAATTAATTATCAGAATTTATGTAATAATAATATACATATGTATATTTTTTTATTATAGGTAATCCACAAGATTCAGCATTACTAAAAACATTTAGAAGATTCGAGGAAGGCTCAGAATATGAAACGGTGACTTTAAAATGGTGTACACCTCGAGGCTGTAGCGCATCAGAAATGCAAAATTGCACTGCAATGCACAGGATTACTCCTGTAGATGTAAATAGTAGACCATCTTCTTGCCTAATTAATTTTCTTTTAAATGGTAGATCTGTAATGTTAGAAATGGCAAGAAAAAGCGGTGGTAAAACAATATCTCATTTACTTGCTGCCCATGGTGGTGAAATTTTCATCCATACATTATCTACAGCAAGAAGCGTTCTTGAAGATCCACCTTCTATCAGCGAAGGTTGTGGTGGTCGTGTTACGGATTATAGAATAACCGTAAGTAAGAAAAATATTTTTCTTGAGTTTTCTTTTTCGATATATTCATTTTATTTTATCACATAGGATTTTGGATCTCTTATGAGAAACAATATGTTAGTGCCTTTAAAACGTAGTCCAAACAGTACTTTAGAAGGACCAGTGGAAAGAATGAGACCAAGATTAGAACGTCATACAAAATACTGGCCGATTACAATTTCTAGTACTCTCATATTCAACGTCAAACAAGTAAATAATCATATTATTTTCTATAAAATAGAGTGGAACAAATTCTTATTGAAATGTACTTATATATACTTATATATATATATATATATATATATACTTATATATGTATTATATGTATATATGTACTTATATATATACTTACTTATATATATATTACTTTTCAGTTACTCGATACTTTACCAGAAATAATGATAAAAAGTGAAATAACACAGGAAGAGGTTTTACAGTGCAAACAAATAATCTTTAGTGTACTTCAATTTGAAACGAAACATGAAACATTTTCGATGCCAAATATAGGCGGTGGAAGAGTTGGTAAAGGTGGTGCTCGTCGTGAAGAACACTATCGTTTGTTATGGAGTGAATTGGAAATGTTTCTCAAGCATCATGCAAATAATTCTGCTGCTCATATGGAAGTTTTAAATTGTTTGCTGGAAGTAAAGAGCAAGGACGATAAAGATAAAGTTGAGTTGGATCAAGCTTTACGCGAATTGGATGGGTAAATTAGAATTTTTGTTATTATACATTATTATAGCTTTTCAAAATCTTATAAAAACATTATTAAATTTAATTTGAATTTATGTAAAGTAGTTTTGGAAAGGAAGATGGAACTGCACGAGCAAGTGTGATCAGAGCAACAACAGATTCACCTATGTCACCACCAGCAAGTACATCGATATCCCTTGGAAAACAACTTCACAAAGGGAATCACCATACACCTAAGACTTTGTTAGATATCTGGTTGCAACGAAGTACGCCGAAGGAAAAGAAACCAGATTTTCATGGTCGAATTAATAGTGACGGTTCTAAGGCTAAATTATATCCTAACTTGAAAGAAAGTGGAAGAGAACCTAGAGAAACGATATTAGAAGGATAAGGTAAAGGTAGGAAACGAATAATTAAATAATAACTAATAATAAGTGTCAAGTTAATTATACATTTTATGGTCTATCGATTATTTTTATTACGAACTAATAAATGTTTCAATTGGTTTTTTAGTCATCAAGTAGTATTACTAAAAATAATCCAAACATTTCACGGTAATAACAAGAAAGCATATAAACATAAAAATACGCGTTACAAAAATATTTTATATCTAATATAAATCATGTGACTTTTTTTTATTTTAACGATAACGCATTTATAAAAGTATGAATTCTTTATATAATGTTTATATAATTATTTGAAACGCAAAATCAAATTAAAACTTTAAACAATTTTCGATGCTTTCTATTGTTCATAATGGTCAATACATAAAAAGATAATAATTTATCACGTTCAAGTAAACGCACTCGAGAGTATGAAAGAAAATAAAATAAAGAAATATTTGAATCGTAAAATAAGTGAAATTAATGGATGATGTATGATATCGATGACTTAACTCTGATATAAATAAACTTAATTTCAAATGGAAAGACAACATGCATGAATTTAGTTCATTGAATTAGAAAAAAAGAAAAAAAAAGTACAAAAAGAAAGAAAGAAAGAAAGAAAGAAAGAAAGAAAGGATGAAAGATTGAAAGAAAGAAAAGTGTATCAGTGTAACAACAGAAGGAACGGTAAGGATAGTAACGTTTATCCCGTAACGACCTTGCCGTCCTACACTGGTATTTTATAGCCAACACATCGTCGTGTCTGGCGGCTGTCTGAGTTAGTACATGAGAGAGACAGAGAAAGAAAAAGAGACGTTGACCTCTTTTGAAAACTATAGGACTTGCGTCTGGTGTATGTATTCTACCTCCCACCACCCTTCAAGATTCGCGCTTGCATCTCCCTAGTTCCGTCCCGCAAATGGATTCCATTGCTAATCGATGGTAGAAGGGAGGACAGTAAGCAAGCAACCAAGCAAGTAACAGCAACTGCACCAAGCAAGCAAGAACAGCAGGTATACACACACGTAATATATATATACATATAGGAGTAATGTAACGGGAGCAAGAGAGGTCAGGGGAAAAGAGAATTGACGGAGACGAAAGTGGAGGACCGTACGTTGTGTGTGGGGTGGCGGGTGGGAGAATACAACGAGAGAGAAAGAGAGAGAGAGAGTATGAGATGAGAGGAAAAGGAAGAGGAGGAGGAGGAAGAGGGTGGTGGTGGTGTGGTGGTGGCGGAAGGAACCATGGAATACAAGTTCGTGACGTAACAGTTCATTCATCCCGAGACAGCGATATCACGGTCAATGGTGTGTACATCGTGCGTACGCATATATGTATATACATTGGACTTGGGCTGGTTGCGTTCTTCTCTCTCTTTCTCTTTCTCTTTCTCTCTATGATGTGATATATATATATATATATGTATACTATGCATATATATGTGTATATATATATATATATATTATTAGTGTTACGTATGAATATGTTTTCTCTCTATCTTTCTATCTCTCTTTCTCTCTTTGAATATTCTCACGTATTTTATGCGATGATTCGCACGTGCGTGTACCTTCTATGCTGTGATGTGTGTGTGTGAATGTGTGTGCGCGTGGAATATATGTATCGGCCGTGAAATACACAATACACGTGATACATGTTTTGATTCTTACGGACGATGCTCTTTGTATGTTGTTTCTTTATATCTCATTTTTTTTTTATTATATTACCTTCTCATTCGTTTTTTTATGTTTTTCTTCTATTTACTTTTTTCAATATGTTTTAACTTTCTATAATGCTATTAATTTTCGTGTATATTGAAATATTATATAATGTAAATTTGTATTAATATAATTGTGTTATAGTAATCAGAACTTATACTTTTAAGAATATTATAAATTTTTGATATGTGAAACAACATTTTATGGTAATGAAATGAAATAAAACAATAGCGTTATAGAGGGTTAATAAATATTTTTACAATCATTGTCTTACGAATTTTGATTTATCTTAGATTTAACAAAAACAAAAAGATAATAAGAATGAAATATTAATCTTACTTAAATGCATTACGTGGTCAATAAAAATAATCAGAATTAATCGATAATATATATTAATGTAATTCTAAATTAAACAATATGAATATATCGTAAATATTCACACACATATACAATCTTAAACGATATAAAACACAATAAGAAAAGAGAAAATGGTTTAACGATAAGTTAAAGTCATTGTAAATAAAGAGAATGATTATTTCCAGTATTGAAGTATTATTTTTCAAGAAATCGATTCGAAAGTAATAAACATTGATATATATATATATATTCTCGTGCCTGAAAGGTTTCTAAGTTTTCCGTAGAAAAAGCTTATCGATAATGTATAAACCTTATCGATTTTCGGTTGCGTACTTTCCACTTCCAAGCTTGCGGAGTGGATATCGATCCGTGCTATAGGAAGTATAGCACCCATACCTTGGGTATATACATATATAGATCTGTGCGTTTGTGTGCGGATACGTATATGTATACTCTCTACTGGCTGTGCTATAACTCAGTCTCTATAATTCATCGTCTTTCGTTTTCTTCCTGGTCTTTATACCTTTGTACCTTTGTACCTGCGATATACCTAAACTGTATATATATATATATATACTTTGAAACTACCTTTCTACTGTAGTATTACAACCCTCCTGTTATAACACGCTTCATTTCTATCGTACTTTTCTAAGAAACTATGAAGTAATAGAAAATTATACGAATATTTACGTTATTTGTTCAGAAATATTTTACAAATGCGAGAGAAATTTAATTTAAATATAATTTTTAAATATAATTTTTAAATATAATTTTTTATTGCGACGCATTGAACACAGGACCTAGACAATTTTATATTAAATTGCACATGAATTTTGTTTAAATTGTCAAATATTAAAATTAGAAATTTAATTAACTACTGACGTATTCAGTCAAGAATGTGTTAAATCTGTGTTCTCGGAATACCGTGTTATAGGAGGATTGTATGTACGAGTATGTGTTCTCTTCTTCGAATACACATACAAACAAATACATTACGGAATGATTTTTCAGATTAGTAAAAAACGATAAAACTTTATCTCGTAGATAGATAGATTCGAGTTTCTTTCAAATTGACATAACAAAGGAGCTATCTTTGTTATGTCAATTCCTAAAAAGAACAAAGAAAGAGAAAGAAAGAAAGAGAAAGAAAGAAAGAGAAAGAAAGAAAGAAAAAAAGAAAAATTCTAGAAAAGTTTCTTACAAAATTTCCTTCCTTCTTTTCAAAGTTGTTCCATACAATTTAGTCTTTTATTGTGATATATGTTCAAAAACAAACAAAAATAATAACAAAGGGCAGAAAGGTACAATCTGCATCAAATAAAAAGCGAGAGTTGAATAAACATTTCTTCCAAAAAAAAAAAAAAACAAAATACCAGAAATATTTCTAAAAATATCAAACTTTTCGAATCTCGACGTGTTTAATTAAATAATCTACAAACAATTTATAAATGTTTTTTAAACAATGTTGACAAGTCAAAAAGAGAAAAATGATCAGAGAAATAATGTATAGTTAAAATTAGGGAAACAAGAGAAAGGTAGAGGTAAAGGTAAAGAGAAACGGAGAGAAAGAAAATATGATGGCAGAAAGGGAAAATAATCTCTCAGGGGGATTTTGGACCCCTCGGTTTTCGTCATGCTTCGCATCAAGACTAGCAGACCAAAGAGAGAGAGAGAAAGAAATATAACGTGAGGTAGTGATCGTTAACGTGCAGATGAAGCAGGGATGATGGAGAGTTAGGACAAGAGGGTAGAAAAGAGACTTTGAAAAGCGTCTCTTTCTTTCTCTCTCTCTCTCTCTCACACGCACACACACACACATACGCAACACAGTTGGTGTAGCCAAAAGAGAAGAAAGAGAAATGGCAGCTGCCTTGGGCATACACCGAAACGAAAGCAGAGGTAGCACAGCGCATTGAAAAGGGAACGACAAAGGGACACAGAGCCCTAGCCTGACCCTCCGGGGGTCCCAACCGCTCAGGAAAGCGAATCCTGTGAGCCTTCCTCCTTCTCAATGGAATACGTTAAGGTAGGCGTTGAAAAATTCACCAAAGACGGGATCCCTCTCTCTCTATCTATCTCATTTTCTTTTTTTTTCGCTAAAGCTAAGCTAAAAAAGAAATAAAAAGAAAAAGAAAGTGTGTGAAAGAGAGAGAGAGAGAGAGAGAGAGAAAGGAATGCTTGTCGATTTCGTTGCTTCGAAAATTTTCACCCCTTTTAACGAGTCGTTTTTCTATGAGATTCCCTGAAAAATTTCGAGAGTTCCTTTGTTAATATACGTACTCCACGTTCATCGTAATTCTCCGGGATTTTTCAGCCTCCAGGCTCTACGACCTTCCGGACGATGGATGCCATTTTTGCTTTTTTTTCTCTCTCTCTCTCTCTCTCGGCTATTTTTTTTTCTCTCGAGATTTATTTAATCGTAAGATTTTTCTCGCATCTTTTCTTTTTCTTCTTTTTTTTCTTTTCTTTTTTTATTTTTATCAATTCAAATAAGAGAATTATATTTCTTCACTCGTCGATGATTTATTTTTGTTTTTGCTAATGATTTTTATTATTTTTTTTGTTTTTGTTTTTGTTTTTACTTTAAATATCTTACTTATTCAAATATGAAATAATATTAATTGAATAATGAAAGCTTTATAAATGGTAACATAATTAAAGCAACTTGTGCAACGTTCAATAGGGAACATCGACATATTCTCTTTTCATTTATCTGTTTCTGTTTTTTATTTTGCTTTTTTTTTTTTTTATCTACTTCAATAATTTTAACCGAGAGAGCCACGCCTCGTTTCTATCGGAAAGATATAACGATTAAAGTTGTTCACCACCCTTGGTTTTATAACGGTTTAATCCCAACTATCAATTCAGCCGTAATTCTTCACCGATTTTGATGAACAAGTTGAACGAGCTTTCATTAAAGATTAAAAGATTTAAACGAGGAATTCGTTATCTTTTTTTTTTTCCATAAATTTTCTTTCTAAAATATAATTATATAATCAAACGACCGATCGCAAAATACATCATACCTTATAACAAAAATATGCTACCACAAACAATCTAAATAAATAAATAACAAAATACTCGAGTAATGGAAACTTTTGGTTTTCTTATTAAATCAAACAACCAACGACACCATATACAAAATACTCAACAGCACAAGATACGCCAACAAAATACAATTCAGTTTAAATAGAAGAAGAAGAAGAAGACACCCCAGAAAAAAGAGAGACAGAGAGAGAGAGAGAGAGAGAGAGAGATAACAGAAAAGAAACAGTGATATTTGCTAAAAAAAGAAATAAAATAAAAAATACAATCCGTAACAATTGTAGGAAAAAAAAAATGAGAAAATAAAAAAGGGAAAAGGAAAAAGATAGGAAAGGAGGGAAAAGTGATAGAAAGCGAGAGAGACTGAAAGAAAGAGAAAGAGAGAGAGAGAGTTTGAAGTTGTTGGTGGGTGGTAGAGAAATGGAAAGAGGTATCCCTGGAACGGGCATGATTACGTCGTGTACCACGTATATACTACTACTCACAGCAACAGTAACATCAGCAGCAGTAGCAGCAGCAGCATAAGCAACAGCAAGCAGCCGCTACGTCACCACCTGTTTACAGACAGATATCTATAGCCATACTCTCGTGACCTTGTCTTTTGTATATATCATCCCCACCCCCACCTGAAGCCACCACCAACAACACCCCAAGCACCCCCTTTCCCCCTCGTTCCTCCTCCTCTTCTTCTCTCATGGCGCTCGCGGGATAACTCTCAGCCACCCCCACTCCATCAACACACATAAACACACACATTTCCTTTTCCTCTCCCTTTTCTTTTGTCACCACAATGTTTCCTTCTCTCTCACTTTCGCTTCTCTACTACTACTACTACTACTACTACTACTTCTACTACTACTATTGCTGCTGTTACTGCTGCTGTTGGTGCCTTGCATCCAACCAACCCTCTCTGTCTTTCTTTTACTCTCTTTTTCTTTCTCTTTCTCTTCCAGTATCATCCTCCCTCTCTCCGTCAGACCCCCCTCGACCCTCCTCAAACTCCCATTGAGGTAACCAGTTATTCCGTCTGTGACGTAACGAGGTGTATCACACGACCTCCTCTGCTTTGTCGTCTATCCTTTTCACTCTCTCATCCACTCTCTCTCTCTCTCTCTCTCTCTCTCTTTCTCTGTTATACATATCTCTTCGTTTCACTCACTCTTATAGTGAACTCACGGTGTTTGCACGCGTAGTGCAGTCGTCGCTGCATTCCTCCTCCTCCTCCCCCTCCCCCTCCTCCTCCTCCACCCTTCTTCTCCTCTTCATCCATCCTATTCCAATGCTGTCGTTTCATCTCTCTCTCTCTCTCTCTTTCTCTTTCTCTTTCACACTTAACCTGCTCTAAGCGTTGCACTTTCCTCCTCCTCCTCCTCCTCCTCCTCGCCATTTATCCTTCCCTTCCCCACCTACTCCCTTGCAACCCTTCGATCCCTTTAAATCTACCGGCTCTTTACGTGTTTTTGTATGTGTTTATATATTCTCTTATGCATGTATATGTGTGTCTGGTGTGTATTCACGTACTCTCTCTCTCTTTCACTTATATTACTCACAGTTACTCCGTGACGTGATAGAGAAAGAAAGAGAGAGAGAGAGAGAGAGAGAGAGAGAGAATATACTTTAATAGGTCAACACGATGGTTCGAAGGTCATGGCAGACCTTATTGGGTCACTGGAATAGTCGTGATGCACTTCCCATTACTATACTCTTCCTGTCGTATACGTATATGTATATGTGTGTGTGTTCATGTATACGTTTCTCTTCCCTCTGTTTATCTGGTTTATGTGCATGCGTATGCGGATGTATGAATGAAGGAAAGTAAAGGTCTTTATACCTTTAAGATTGTTTATTTTTGTCTTCAATATGATTCCACATTTGATTAAGTTATGTAATTTATTATTCTTTTTGTTGTCTTTCAAAAATTCTTAAGAAATTTATTGTGGATTTTTGTGTTGTACTATCGTTAGTTTTAGTGATTTTTCTTTGATCATTGTGAATTTATTCGTACGAAGTTTGTTATTTAATCGCTTACTTATTTAAAACTTTGTACGCGACAAATAAATAATTTTTCATTTTTTTTTATTTTTTTTTTCGGCAAATGATTTCATCGTTGACCTATTCCCAATTATGGGAATTGGTAATACAGTATTATTTCTTTCTTACATATATGGAGAGAAACAAGTTCGTTTCGAGCAACGGTTACAATCTTTGCAAGTTTTGTGCAATACTTTCTCTCGGTCAAAGTAACCATGAAAATTTGTCTGGATTACTTTGGTTTTTCCTTTTACGGAACTTCAAGGTGTTTGTGCTCAAATAAATATATTTAAATATTCGTATTTTAAAAAATTGTCTATTATAAATATAATTTGAAATTAAAATTCAGTTATACATTCGTTTAAATGTAAATCATGAAAATTTGTTCTACAAAATAATTTCAATAAAATCACATAGAAAAAGTTTAATTAGAAACTGATCTCGCGTAATCACACGTTGGATAGTAATTTATTAAATATCATCTAAACGATTAGTTAACATTATATCGACAAAATAATGCAACAACGTTGGTTTCCAAAAGTTTAGTTAACGACATTTACATTTATCTTGTAACATTTAGTTAAATACATATCAATGTTAATTAATGATCTTTGGTGTTACACGATTTATGACTTACGTAAATGCATATGTTATGTATACCTAATGTATACGTAATTACTCATCAATTCTAGTAAACGTCCCAGCTATCAGTAGTCTTGTTTATTAACGAGAAAGCTCCTATCTCGGTAGACACTAATACATTTACGTCAGTCGGGTCACGATCCGTTTTAAACGTGCCACTTGTGTAAATCTTACATGATCCGTGTACAGAACGGAGTAAAAGTTCTTTAACTAAAAAACTTTACGTTTCTATAAATTCATTCATTATTCTCTTTTTTTTTTCCAAACATTTTAGCCTAAATAATTTCACAGATTATTAACGATTTATATGCAAAACAAATTAATTTTTGTAATTATGAAAATTAAACTAAAATTATTTAAGAATCTTTGATTTCCCCTTTTATATGTGCAAATACTTCTATCCCATATTACTCGTGTATTTTTTTGTTCAAATTTTTAATATACATACATTCGTCCTACGTTTTTATTTTTCAACCTTCTTTTTTTTTCATTTTCTTCTCATTTCTTTCGACGTAAACGTACTTACATATATTATGTTGGTAATATAACTTCTTCTTCTTCTTCTTCTTCTTCTTCCCATGTGAAATTTTTTTACCAAGAGAAAGTTAAGATGTTGTCCATGAATGCTTCTCCACTTTCACTTCCTATGAGAATTCGAGTATTCTAGCTCAAGCGTGATGATTATAGTCAATTATTCATATACGTGGTTGGGTTGAAAAGTTTTCAGCCTGGAGTAGAAATTTAACAATAAACAATAAACTAATGTAATCATCAACGTTACGTAAAAATCATTTGAAAAATGGAATTAGGGTAATATAAATAAAAAAAAATGAAATTTGTTTCATCTATTTTTATTTACTCTTTAAATAATCGTCCACTACAGCGATATTTCACTCTGGTAATTAAGATCCTTTCCATCGTACAATATCCTTCTCTCTCTCTCTCTCTCTCTCTCTCTCTCGCATTCTGTTTTTTCTTTCTTTCTATTTCATATAATCATATATAAGTTTTTCACCAGCAACGTCCAACATTGACCTCGTCACCGTCATCACCGTCATCATGGTCAATTATTATTACAATGAGCCATCGAGGACGACGATGATAGTTACACGTTATACAATCTTTTTCCCTTTTTTCTTTTTTCGTTTTTTTTTTATCTCTTTTTTTCAGTTTTTCTACAACTGAGATTCCATTTTTCAATCCGCCATTTTCCACGTTTACCGTTCCTCTTTGTAACCCCCACCCGGTATTCTCTTATTAGTCAATTAAAGCATATCAACAATTGTATTGATTAATTGTAACCGTAGATTGGGTCGCGGAAAAATTAATAAAAAAGAAAAGAAAAAAAGAATTATTTTATGATTTATTTTTGACATCGCGCAATATTATTTATACTATAAAAAAAAATAAATCATAAAATAAATATTTTTCTTTTTATTATTATAGACTCGGATCTCGATTATTATAATCACCTACATGATTGATATTACCGATGGCCTGTACTTTACAATAATGCACGTCATTCTCGTTGATTGGCTCACAGGGACGAAAATAATTATGAAGTTATTTCATATTTCGTCTCATAGAAGTTTTAATTATCCGAAAAATACTCTACGTACACATTTAATTAGAGCCCCCTCATTAATTAATCGATTATATCAAATAATAATGCGAATTATTTCATTGGCTCGTCGCGTCGTTATTTCTTCTTCTTTTTCTTCTTCTTCTTTTTCTTCTCCTCTTTCTCTTTCTCTTTCTACTTTTAATCTTGTTTTCTTTATTCTGTTAAGGCCATAAATGTGAAATGTGTGTGTATGAGTGTATACGTGTGAGTATGTATATTTCTCATTACTATAATTTGCAATTATCCAGCGCTAATAATACGTAAGTAAGTAGTATTTATGTTTTATATGAGTGATGTGTTTGTTATATTTATGCTTTATTTATATAAATTGTATATGCTTGTTTTATTTATTTATTTTTTTCTTTTCTTCATCTTCGGAATCCTACGACACGATTGAGGTATAATAATTATACAGATTTAGAGTCTTTCCATTGCAAACTAGTCGGTTTTTCTTGTTGAATGTTTTCTCACTCTCTCTCTCTCTCTCTCTCTCATTCTCTCTCACATTCTCTCTCTATTTTTTCTTCTCTCTCTCTCTCTCTCTTTCTTTTTCTTTTCATATTTTTATCACACGTGGCAGTGTATCTTATGACGTTAAAATTCATGATTTTAAATCAAATGTTTGTTGACAATCTCGTGCATGACTACGACCACGAACAACACAGTTTTTTTTTCTTTTTTCTTGTCCTCCTTGTTTCGATTATACTACTCGAAATATACAAAATTTTTGGCGTCGTCGACGCTAAATAATGGAAGAAGAAACATGGCGGGATAAAGATCCGAATCATTTAACACTTCTTTCAACCGCTGTCATACTTCTCGTTGATCATTTTTTAAGGGAGGTTTTTTTTTCATTTTCTTCTCCTTTAAAAAAATTATATTTGTTAATAGTTGTAACAAATTACACATCACACACACACACACACACACACACACATACACCGTTTATTAATATACTTATACATATTTTGTTGAGTCTGATTAAAAACATGTTGAAAATGACTATAATGATGACGATAAGGATAATGATGATGATGATGATAATTATGATTATATAGATGATTATGATAATGATTGATAATAATTTGATAAGAGAGGTTGTAAGAAAAATCTTTCTGATTTTTTAAATATAAACTTTTCAATAATAATTTTGTTGAAATGTTTCGTATAAAAAATCAAACGAGGTAGGATATAAAATATCGGCAGATTTTTTTCCAAGATGTCAACGATAAAATTAATAATCGGGGGGAGGGGGAGGGGGAGGGGACTCAATTTACACGTGTTAATGTTAAAACATTAATGTATACATAAATACGTAAAACACATATACATAATTTTAATCGAGCACATATAAAATAGAAAGAGAGACAATAACGTAAAGATAACACGTTTTCAATTTAATTTATTTAATATTTCGTATGTGTGTTCGTAGTGACACGCACATATAATTAAGTTCATTTTGTTCAATTACAATGAATAAGAAATTTCATAATAATAATAATAATAATAATAATAATAATAATAATAATAATAAAAATGATCTGTTCGCATGAAAATTATGTGCATGGATAATACAAAAAAAAAATAAAAGGATAAAGAATAATAATAATTAATTTTATGAATTGTGTGTGTAGGTAGAGAGTACTTATAATTTATCCGTTCAATTCGTTCGTCCCGTTCTTCCTCTATCTGTTCATCCAATTTGTTCTTAAAAAAAGGATTAAGAAATGTTAGAAAATTTTCCAAAACCTATTAACGATTGTGGATAATTTATTTTTGTTTCGATTAAGAAAAGAAAGAATGAAAGAAAAAATAGTAGAAGAAAAATCGTATCGAATGAATAGAACAAGATAATAATAATAATAATAATAATAATAATAATAAACTAATGAAGCATTTAACGATTGAAAGTGGTTTTATGAGACATGAATATATCGATCCGTGAATGGTAATTAAGACAATGAAAAAACACGTTGATTATATCACCGACACGCTTTATCATAAATAAAAAAAGAAAAAAGAAGTAGAGTGCGAAAAAAGGGAATGGAAACTAAATAATAGAAAAATAAACCCTTTACGATATCACATACTAATTGCAAGCAGTCAGTTTGTTACGTGATAGGTGGGGGAGGAGTAGGATGGGGTAAATTAAAATCATTTCTTTTTTTTTCTCTCGATGTACCTAAAGAGATAACATATATATATATATATATATATATATATATATATATATATATATATATATATAAACGTTTGTGTATATAGGAGATATACAAATTTAAATTGAATCTGTATATGTGTGATCAGAGTAATTTAATAAATACGAATGTCAACAAAAATTGTTTGCATGCAAAATAAACGGCAAAGAAAAAAAGAAGTTTTGTCTTGAATTTATGAACGATTTTTATACACAAACGAAACTTTCATTAAAAAAAAAATAAAAAATAAAAATAAAAAGATCTATTATAATTATATAACTTATTTTTTCGAAAATGATTTTGTATATAATAAGAAAACAAAATTCTACACTTTAAAGGTTTGTTTAAAGAATAACACAAAAAATTATTATACCTTTTCTCTTTTTTTTTTTCTTTCATTCTAATCGAATCTTATATTATTCTATTTTTTTTTTGAGTACGCGATGGCAAGGCAAAATCGCAAAAGAAAAATTGTAAGAACGAGAAAACAAGAAAAAGTGATATATATATATATATATAATATAAACAAAAATAAAAAATAGTAGCTAATGAATACAAATATTTTGTTTTTTTATGCGTATAGGGAGAAAATAGAAAAAAAAATAATAATAATAAAACGTAAATACGTGGAATGTATTAGTGATTACGTGCGAGAGTTCAGAATGAAGAATCATCGAAACTTATTCTTCAACTCTTACACGCGTAAAGAGAAAGTGAAGTGTGAAAAAAAGAACAACTCACAATATTTATCCGTTACGTTTATAAGATAATAAAAACTATGTTTATCTTCGTGTAATTTTATATATAATAATAATAATTAATAATAATATTTTAATAATAGTAATTAATTAATTAATTAATTAATAAAGTAATAATAAATCTTTTTAATCATTATCATTATCATTATCATCTTCGGTAAAGATGTATGTGTTTTTGTATGTATATTTTACGTATATGTAACTTATATATACCTGTGTGTATACATACATATATATATATATATATATACGTATACACGTAATTCAACGTTTAAATGTATCAATGTATGATACACTTCGTGCATATCGTGCACACGTTCTTCTAAATAATCATCATTATAATCGTAATCGTCTTATTATCATTTTCTTTGCTTCTATTTGTTTAGCTATTATAATTTTATCAATCACTCTTATAATCACTCTTTACATATTCGATTAATTACTAATATTTTCGAATAAAAGTTTATTTTTTTTTTTCCGATCGATCATATATAATATGCTTTTTTTTTTTTTGGTTTCACGAAAAGATCGTTCATTTTCTTTATTTTTTTTTTTTTTTTATATTACTTATATTTATTTCTTCACACACAAATACTTACTTACTTATTTACTTACTTACTTACTTTCTTTCTTTCTTTCTCTCTCTCTCTCTCTCTCTCTCTCTCTCTCTCTCACTCTCTCACTCTCTCTTTCAATAACGAAATGATCGATACGGAATAAATTAGGCGCTAAATA
The DNA here is from genome assembly GCF_001313835.1 of Polistes canadensis. Lineage (NCBI taxonomy): Eukaryota > Metazoa > Arthropoda > Insecta > Hymenoptera > Vespidae > Polistes > Polistes canadensis. The sequence goes on from NW_014569554.1 coordinate 874,092, forward strand.
AATATATAGTGATTATTAATTATTAATTATCGGATTATTTCGACGTTTCGCTGCCGATGACACACATTATACATCTCTATTTTCTTTTTTTTTTTTCTTTTTCTTTTTATTTTTATCTTTTACTACTCAACCCCACCGCCATTTTGTTTCTTCTCCTCTTCCTTTATACGCTCGTCCAAAAAACAATCGTTTGGTGGCCCCTTTCTTCGAAAAGAAAAAGAGTTATTATTCTCAACAGTATAAATGTTCATCTCATTATGACAATTATTATAATCATCATCATCATCATCATCATTATTATATCATGATGCGTAAGTTAGATCCGTGAGAGTTTTCTGTCTTGGGTTTTTTGTTTTTAAACGCTGTAACAAACGTGCGATTTTGTTTTTCATACACGATTTCTATACGAGTTTGTATTATCATTTTTTAGTTTTCTTTTCTTCCTTTTGGTTTTTTTTTTTTCTTTTAAATTCTAAGCGACTTGACTACGCATAGTTACATATATATATATGAATGTGTATATATATATATATATATATACATACACATTCTTGATGAAGCTAATATAGTATACTTTACCCTTACATTCCTTTCTCTTCTCACGTACTACATCATTGAACCTATTTAATCTATCTTTCTTTTTATTTGCCAACTTTTGCCATCCTTTCTCCGTTTATATTTTTCATCTTTCAATATCTCTCTCTCTCTCTCTCTTTCTCTTTTATTCTCTCGTGACATTGTAAATTGTTAATGCAAAAATACTAGACAAATCCCTGTACATAAAAACCTTTCGAAGTGATGCGCGTGATGTCCTTTTCGTTCACACCATTTACCCATCGTCTGGTTTTTCCTTTTTCTTCTCTTCTCTTTCTACCATTAACATTTTTCTTTATTTTCATTTGGTTTTGATGGATCTTAAAAGCATTAAACCTGCATTTTTATTTATTTTCTTTCTTTCTTTCTTTCTTTCTTCTCCTTTTAAAGTTTTACTTACAAGGTATTTGGTTTGCTTTCGTAATCACATCATAATCATAATCACCATCATAATTATCATTAACGTCATTATAATCATCATTATCATCATACATCGTTCTTGACACATGCAGCAGTTCCGTTTATGTATATAAATTATGGTAATGATTCGGTATTATTATAATTATATGTAATATATAAGTATTATTAATATTAATATTCACCTTTTTAAAATGTTCTTCTTTTAATCTTCTTCTTGCTTGTTTTCCTATTGTTGTTGTCACTTTTGTTAGTCGCGAATTTTCATTATTCATTCACACGCATTCTTTACCTTTCTCTCTCTCTCTCTCTCTCTCTATTTTTTTTTCCTCAAACATTATTCGCTATCGTTAACACGCGCGCGCGCACACACATACACGTTAATACACATTCATACAAATGACATACACTCAACTATTATCATCATCATTATTATTATTATTATTATTATCATTATCATTTTATTATCATTATTTTTATTATTATTAATATTAATATTATTATTATTATTATTATTATTATTAATTATATTATCATTATTATAATATCGGTCTGTTGAGACAATCCAGTTGGGCCAGTTGGGGCCTGCCGTTATCATCAAAAAGTTCACGTCATCACTTCGGTTGAATAACGTTCAATCATTTCGACGTTTGTTTTTATCTCTTTTATATTTTGCATTTTTCTTGTTGTTGTCTTTTTTTCAAACAACGAAAGTCTAAGTCATAGTCATCAAAGTGAAAAATCGAAGGAATGATAATAATTATTGACGAGGACAACCAAGCTGCGTTTTTTTATTTTTATTATTATTATTATTATTATTATTATTATTATTACTATTATTATTACTATATTATTATTATTATTATTATTATTATTATTATTATTATTATTATTTTCTAATATTCGCGTACGTATGTATATAAGTATGTTTACTTTTGTGTGTATGTAAATATGTGTGTGTTTGTTTCTCTCGGTGTTAAACGTGCTAAAATATAAGATTTTTCATTTTCGATATATAGGCAGTACTGTGGAATATAGTTATTAGTATAATCAGGCTCTTTTTTTCTTTTCTTCCAATACGAGGAGAGAACAATCTATCTCTATCTTGGTTTCTTTCTTTCTCTCTCTCTATCTATCTATCTGTCTATCTATCTCTCTCTTTCTTTCTCTATCTACCTTTAAATCTCCATTTCTATCTTTCTCTCTAACTTTTATTACAGAATAATCAAAAAAAAAAAAAAAAAAAAAAAAATAAAAAAATAAAAAAAAAAAAAAAGGAAGAAAAAAGATTTCTTTTTGTAATGACAAAATA
>NW_014569554.1:876501-903719 GCF_001313835.1 Polistes canadensis
CCCTCTAAACTAATTTTTTTTTTTTTTTTATTATTTTTTTTTAATATATTTTTCTTTTCGACTCGAACCACACTTTCTCTACAATGAAATATCGAAATGACAAAGCGACAAAAAAAAAAAAATAAATTTGGTCAAATTCATTTCTAAGAGAGATCTGTCGTTGGTATCCAAAAATTTGTTATGGTTTTTCTTCTTTTTTCTTTGTCGTTTTTGTGTTCTTTCTGAGATCTCTCTCTCTCTCTCTCTCTCTCTCTCTATCTCTTGACAAAACAAAAATCTATTTCGTTTCGTTTTATTTTTTTCTTTCAAATAAATCAACCAGAAGAAAAATACGAAAATTAAAAAAAAAAATAAGAAAGAAAAAAGATTTCTTTTTGTAATGACAAAATATAATTATATTTTCGTCGACACAATTATATTATTGGCTAATAAATTCAATAAAAAAAATTTTTTAAAATTAAACAATAGAAATTAAAAAATAAAAATAAAACATATTTTCTAACGACTACAAATAATAATAATAATAGTAATATTAATAGTATTGAAATTAATAATAATAATAATAATAATAATAATATTAATAATAATAGGCAAGGTTGCACGTAATTAAAAAAAAAAAAGAAAAGAAAATTGCAAACAATTTTCAAACTTACATCCTTTCTCTCTTTCTCTCTCTTCATTTTTAATGCCACGTGTTCGAGGTTTACGCATTAGTCCAATCTGATGTGCATTTTTAATGGCACTCTCTGCTCTCGGGTTTTATCCGTTCAAGTATTTTGCATTTTTATATTTCTTTTTCATTCATTCATTTTCCTTTTATTTTTGTCCTATTTCCCTTTTGTTGTTTCCTTTCGCGTTAAACGTGCCTCATGAATAAAAAGAAAGAGAGAGAAAGAGAAAAAAAGAGGACGCAAACGAGAGAGAGAGAGAGAGAAAGAGAAAGAAAGAGTAAAAATTTAAAAACCAGAAAAAAGAAAAAGAAAGAGTGGAACATGATGTTGATAAAAAAAAGAGAGAAAGAAAGGGAGAGAGAGAGAGAGAGAAAGAAAGAGAGGGAGAGTGATACAAAAACGCGGAGTGAATGGATGAGAGAGTGTGAGGTTGACATGTGCGCATGTATATACGTGAAAGTATGTAAGAGGAGAAAGAATGTGTTGAACGTTGAGTACTTGGACGAACGAGGAAGAGAAGAGAAGAGTAGAGACGAGAAGAGAAGCAGCTCTTGGTGTGATCCAGCTAGCTAGCTAGCTAGCTAGCGAGCGAACGAACGAACGAACGAACGAGCGAATGAGTAAGTGAGTAGGAGTTAAAGAGGATCGTCGAAACGACCGTGGTACATGTGTTTTCTCAGTGTTTTCCGTATGTAAGTATGCATTTATGTATATGTTATTTTTTTGTTGTTGGTTGTTTTATATATATATATATATATTATGTATATATATATATATATATATATATATATATATTATGTGCCGATGGGTTTTCTTTATGACCCTGATCTACGGCCCTGGCGATTTTTTTTCTTTTTCTTCATCATTTTTTTAATAATTTTCTTTTTTCTTTTCCATTTTTTTCTTTTTTTTCTTTTCTTATTATTTTTCTTTAAAAACGCCTAGCCGCGATCAGCGTTAAATTAGAACCGAGAGCACTGACGCTGCTGCTGCTGCCGCCGCCGCTATTGTTACTTTTATTGTTGCTGTTGTTGTTACTGTTATTGTTACTGCTGTTGCTGCTACTGCAGCTGCTGCTGTTGGCATTTCCTTTGTTGCCACCGCCGCCGCCGCTGCTGCTGCTGCTACTGCTCGTCGTTGTCATCATCATCGTCGTCGTAACGCGTTGGTCTATGCTGGTGGGTCACTTCTTACTCTTCTTAGTGGGCGGCTCCTGAACGTCTTGCGAGTCCTCGGTGTCCTCGCTATCCGTTAACCGTGGTGTATTATTGCTATCATCATTCTCATTCGTCGCGAGAGAATCATTCGTGTCCTCGCTCGGCACGGCTACGGTTATGGGAGTGGCAGGCTTATCCATTGAATCCTCGGTGAAGGACGTGGTCGTGCTGTTCTCATCGATGGCCGCTGGGTCGATGCTGCCAGGCTCTTTACCGTTCGCAACTACTACAACGGCACCCTCTTGATTGCTGTCGTCCGATGGTTCAGTCGCTTCACCGTTGCTGGACGGATGCGAATTACCGTTTTCCGTCGAACCCGGTATACCCTCCAACAATTCTGGTTTTAATTCGGACGCCACGTAATGGGTCCACAGTGCCATCTCCACCCTGTGCGGGCTCCATGATTTACCATTTGACGCTGAAATTCACACAATCATTTTTGCACCTACTTATGTGTACGTTCTTATTATTTCTTTTTTTTTTTTTTTTTTTTTTTTTCTATTTATTTGTTCTTTCTCCCTTCCCTTTTTTTTTAACAAGCCCCACATCGAATTTTTGCGATTGTAGGGAATATATATATATATATACTTACTCTGTTTGTTCAACCTGTCTACAGTGGTCTGAATGTGCTGAACAAATTTAAGATATTCCTTGGTAGTGTAATCTATTCCCTCGATCTCAGGTATCGCCATAAGACACTCGTCCGCCATGAATGGCGCACATTCTGGTGATGCGGCAGCAAGTAACGCCGATGCCATCGTAGTACCAACACCTTTTAAATTTGACAATGCGGTGATGGCCTGTTCCAAATTCGGAAGTTTTTTGAATGCCTTCCTTGTCTCCGCCATTACGGCACGTGGTGTGTTCACTTTGATCAGGTATGAAAGTTGTGGATAATACTTTCCGCGCTGGAGGGACATAGAAAAGAAAATAAAGAAAGAAGAAAAATAAAATAAAACGATGAGAAATAAAGTTGGTTTTTTGTCTTGTTTTATGAAGATTATTGTTGTGAGATTCACAAATATATAAGTGTGATCCGAAAAATATGGCGACGACACCACCGATGAATTGACTGACTGACTGACTGACTGATTGATTAATTGTTTGATTGATTTATTGATTGATTCACTCACTGCTTGTTTCCATTTCATTGCATGTACCAATTCCTCGTGATTGAGATGAGCATCTTTTCCACGTGATTTAATCCTCTTCGGTAGTTCATTTTGATACCTGGCGAAAGAGGAAAATAAATAAAAAATTAAGTATTGAGTTTACGATGATCCCTCACATAAAGAGATAAACAATAAAGTTAGCAAGTATCGGTATACTAAGAATATTCATGGCACACGTATAATATGTATGTATGTATATGTGTGTACGTGGAAAGAAGGGGTACGCGTAGAAATCAGAAATACGCGGAAGATGACGCAATTGTGTGGTCGAGTAGAATGCATGAAATCGTCGATTAGAAGTAACGCCGCGTAAAGTGGTTTCCTCGTATCCGGTTTGGGATCGAGGAAATGCGCGTGGAACAACTACGACGACACGACATGCACGTTTAAAAAGGACTATATATGACTAGTAACTATATATACTTACATACTATCTTACTTTTTATCCAAGTTGGTAATCAAGAATGGTTCTTGTTATCGGTTTAAAGTAGAAGGTTTTTTTCTGCATAATAACATTATTTGTTCTTTTTTTAAAACTTCAACCGAAGGATAAAAAAAAAAAAGAAGGAAAAAATATAAAGTAAAACAAAGTTTTTTTTTTCTTTTTTGTGACAAGTATTAGAGCAAAGTTATATATTTTTCTTTGTTTAATTTACATTGAAAAAGTATTTCAATCATTGTGTTCACTCTACCAAACTATTGGATTAATCAAGAATTTCAAATAAGTTTTTCAATATTAAAATATTTTATATTATAATATCGATAAAACTTGAATAATCTTACATTGAATTACATTCAAATCCGAAATAAGTAATCATTACGTTTTAGCAATCAAATAATCGTACGTGTCTAGAGAAAGAATGAAATTTCACGAACAAAATTATGAAATTTGATAATATCTATATATTATACACACCCCGTATAAAGATTGGTAAAAATGAAATATAAGAATAAAAAAAAAAAATAGAAAGCGTGTGAAGGAGAGGAGGACTCTTGGTAAAGTTTTATGCTCTTTAACCATCTCTGCAAAGAGACCGAGAAGTAACTCGCTCGGTAGAGACTACTCACAATGCGAACTGATAATATTAACTTCATAGTATCTGACAGGAAAATACGATGAACAAAGAAAGTAGGTATACCAACAACAGCTTAAGAAAACTCTATAGTAATATTAGTTGTGTAGTTGTAATTGTGGTGTGTGTAATAATAATAGTATAGTAATTTTATAATAGTAGTAGTATAGTGTGATGTAGTAATGGTAATGCAGTAATTATAATAGTAGTAGTGTAGTAGCAGTGATGCATTAATTGTAATAGTAGTACAATAATTGTAACAGTAGTGGTGGTGTAGTAATGATATAATAATAGTTGAGTAATACAATAATTATAATAGTAGTAGTAGTAGTAGTAGTAGTGTAATAAACATAATATAATGATAACGATAAATAATAATATGAGTCAAAAGTTGATAGATGATATAAAGAATAAATTAAAATTGCACGAGAGTTCCCCTAATTGCACAAAAGCTTACTTGTCTTAAAAAAAAAAAAAAAAAAAAAAAGAGTGATTGATTTTTAAAAACGGATAGAAACTTTTGGTCTACCCTTGCGTAGCATTAACGGAGACAAAAGGAAGAGAAACCAACGAGCCATAACGTTCGTTATATTGTCGTTCTAAGTTAACTTTCGAGGGGAACAAAGAAGATGAGATATTAGGTAAGAGGGATGAGAATTTGTTCAATTTTCTAACAACAAACGTTAGTTCGTTGTCGATGATTGTAAAAACGAAAAGATAAAAAACAAAAAAAGAAAAAAGAACGATTCTAACCAAAAAAAAAAAAAAAGAAAAAAAAAAGGAAAACCAAAATGAAGAAAACTTTATGAAAAAGAAAAAAAAAAAAAGATAGTATTAAAAGGGCCGAAAAGGGTCAGATATAAATTCTAGGATAGAGGACTTGAAAGTAAAAAAAAAAGAAAAAAAAGAAGAAAAAGAATAAAGTAGTTTCTTTCGAATCGTTTTTCCTTTCACGAGGCCAGTGAGCAAGCAAGCAAGCAAGAACGGAATGCCTTTTCAAGATAGAGCAACCGAGACTCCATTTTGAGAGGCGCGTTCACGGCTTACACAGAAAGCGAGAGAAAGAGAGAAAGAAAGAAAGAGAGAAAGAAAGAAAGAAAGAAAGAAGGAAAGAAAGAATAATTCCCTACAAAAACAACCTTGACACAATCGGCACACTAACGCTTCAAAACGAGGATTATGTCCCACGCTTCTCTCTGCGATATAGTGATTCAACCTGATCTAACACCAATACTACAGTACACTGTATACTGTAGTTTGAAAATTTATCATATATAGATATGTTTATAATATTATTAAATATTTCTTTTTTTTTTTTTTAGAACATTTATTATAAGTAATACAGTAATATGTTTTGCTATATTGTATAAGGTTGCTGCATAATTTTTTGGATGGGCATAAAATTCCTAAGTCATTTTAAACAACATACTTATATATTTTGCTATTATTATTATTATTATTATTATTTTTAAAATTATTTTATTATAATAAATGTATAATAAAGTTTAAAATTTTGTTTAAATGATATTGAACTTTTCTATTTTCTGAGCATAGGATTAAAGTATGTAAAACGCGTAATAAAAAACACGATATGACTAGATTGGACAAGTGCGGATTGTACTAATAAAACAGTAAAATGTGGAAACCGATCAACATTGAAAGATGACTACCATTCTGTTATTACGTAAGAAATATTGATATTATTGCTTTAACTTGTAAAGACACTGCAAGGGCACAGGAAGGGAATATATGTTCAAGGATCAAGTTCGATCATTTCTCAATAATTCTTTGCTAATCTATCAAATTTGTTTTTATTGTTTTTAAATTTAACACAAAAATTTGTTATAAAAGCAAAAATACTCTAAAAGACGATACGAAACGAGGTTGAAAATAGTTGTTGGTTAATCGCGATTGGCACTCAGCAGAGGAATTGACGGATGGTCGTTAGAAAGAGACAGACTGACAGATGGATGGATGGATGGATAGAAAGAAAAAGAGAGAGAGAGAGAGAGAGAAACGTCGATATTCAATTACAGGCCATTTGACCCAAATATTTTGATCGGTTTAACGAACTCGGAAATCGACAAAAAACTAGTGGACAGGATCGGTTCTGTTTGCCGGTGTTGCCGCCATCTTGCGAAACTTTTTTTGGGGGAAGGGAGAAGGAAGAGAGAGAATATAAAAATTATACGATATTTTATTCTATTATGCATCGAGTAATTCTAAAATTATTGCAAACAAATTGAAAAAAAGAAAGAAAAAAAAATACATATTTGCATACGAATCAAATTCCTCGCTCAAGTTAACTCTACATTTATTCTGTTAAATAAATTAAATATACAGCAGAACACAATTTATACGAGCAAAAGAGAAAATTGAAAAAAAAAAGTGAAAAAATTGCAATGAAAGTATTCGAATTACGTGCCCATTCGAAATGTAACAATACAGTCGACTAAAAAAAACTGGATGGTGTATTATAAACGTCCGAATAGAAGAACGGAACAACAAATCGTTCGTGCGTTAGCATATATATTTGAAAACGTTCGTATAAATGAACGAAATAATAAATCACAAAAGTTCGTGAAAATTGACTGGCAATAAAATAGAACAAATTGAAAATGAACACAATGTGCGCCCCCCATTGGATCAATAATTATTTTCTTTTTTCTTCAGACTGAATTTAAAGAAACACAAGAAATCGAGCTATTCAAAAATGGCGGTGACGTCGATGGTGGTGCGGTAGTGTTTATCATACAATAAGGGAGGGGATAAGCACCGCCATTTTTCTAAGATGAGTAAAAATGATTAATTTTTGTAATAAATTTATTTTATTACTGTGCAATATAATATTTACTATAATAAAACTGTTGGTTAATAACATTTATTATATTACAACATTACCAGTGCTGTAATAAAACAAAATTATTATTATAACTGTTCAACAAAATTTCGCGGTAAATTTAATTATATATTATATTCCACAAATTGAGAGAAAAAATAATATGTAAATGTATATTGGTATCCTTGAAGAGATTAATTTATTTTTGAGTATCGTCGTCTCGTCACTACTTTTCGTGCTGACGACGACAACGCTCATTAGGATATCCGTTCGGCTCTCAGCAGCCATTTTTCTCGCATGTAACACGTTTAAAGCCAGTATATCTCTTTATCAACATCGTTTGATTCATGTTCGTGGTAATGTATATATATATATGAATGTGTGTATACGCACATATATAAACTCAATGTGATAACTCTTGCAACTAGTTACTTTAAGACTAGCAAACTACTACTAACAGTAACAACAGTGGAACGATAACTAAAGAATAAGACAAGAAGAAGACTGGTACAAGGTGGGCCGAAAGTTCTAAGGTGATTTTAAAAATTAATTACCCTTCTTTCTTCGAGACTCGGTTATAAGCTAGTACCATTAAATTATAAAAGATTTCTTATGCTTGTAGCTTTACAATCTTAACAAAAATTAGCCTAAATTGCCTTAAAAAAGACTCATTAATTTTCAAAACCTAGCAACAACTTTCGAGTCATCCTACATTTGTTGTCGAAAAGTAGAAAGTTCAAATCTAACGGTAAGAATTCTTTCTAATGTCGAAAGAAATCAAGCAAAGGGGGGAAAAAAAATAGAAGTTTCAAAATAAAAGGAAAAATAAAATTTGTGTACTCGGTTGATAAGAAGCAAATCGCTGTTATCGACAAAGGTAATTACCCATTAAACATTCAAATTAGAAAAGCAATTATAGAGTCACGTTAACTAGTTATATCGTTATATCCTTGTATTAATTATTCACATTAATAATATAAAAAGGGAAAATTATTTTTTAAAATGTCTGAAAAATATCAATGAACACTGACATTAGAGTTCATTAAATTATCGTTGAATGCACTTAACGACTTGGTGTAACTTTGTTTTTTTGTTTTAGTTTATCGCTGTACGTGTAACGGGCTCTCAGTTGATGTTCGCTTTCGTTTAATTCTTTTACATCAGCTGATACAGTGTAAAAACTGTTTAGGCACGTGTATGTCTGCTGTGTCTGTAATGATATAAACGAAGTCACATTTTTCATATTTTTTTCTTCGAATTTTTTTTTATTTCCATATTTAATCAAGTTTAATTTTATAACAGGAAGCATCGTTCGGAAGTAAAAGCGATTCGATTATCGTCATTAACGTTATTGGCATCGTCGTTAGGTTCTAACCAAACGTTGATCGTTCGTTCCAAAGAGGGAGAAAAGGAGAGGAAAGGGTAAGGAAGTAAAAAAAAAAAATGTATGGAGAGAGCGTTAATGCAGAATTTAACGAAGGCTCCACAACCTGCTTTTAATTAATTAAAGCAGACGTGACGACGCCACTGGAATTGAAGCTCGAGTTCTCGTGAAGCACACAACGGACAACTACGACGATGCGTACACGCGACGTGTCCTCATCACGAATATTCGTGATGTCAACGATGATTCTAATTTCCATTTGGGTTGCTAACATATATTTCATATTTTTATCTTTTTAAAGGTCGCAAACCGAAAGGAATTTCTTTTATTTTTTTTATAAAGAAGTCGCCAAACAAAAATGTAATTTTGTTGTTTTCGTTATCAAAAGATTATGAAAATAAATGCTCGATCGTTTTTTTTTTTTTGTAAAATCAACGTTAATCGGATTATCGGATTCGTTTATATTCATTATCATTCATGATTGATCGATTGTGAATTATTCAAAAGCGCGGGTAATTTAAATATCAATAGTCGAGTAGTTACGCGAAAATGATTGTTTTTGTAGAAAGGAGGAGAAACACGTGCGCTTACATTGATGGAGAAGAAGTAGAGTGTGGTAGTGGTCGTAGTGTGTAGTGTAGTAATAATAAGAGCAGGAGTGGGAGGTTAAGCTATTTCGATAGTGGAGGTGGAAGAAAAATGACGAAAGCTAAGCGCAAGAAAAATACAATTCTTTGAGCGAGATTTTAATAAAAAAGAAAAATACTTCGCGCATTGACAAAAAACGCGAATGGACGACTTTGCAATAGTAAAAACCGTAGAAAAGAGATCACGTGTTACTCGATAAGAAAAAAAGATTAAAATGTTTGCAACCATTTAAAAAAAAAAAAAAAAAGGTAAAAGCGACGCCATGAAATGCGAGTACGAGGCACATGGCACGTAGCCCACGAACCGAAACACGTCCATCACAAAACTTCACGTTTCAACAAAAATTTGATTGTATTAATTTAAAATAATTCACAGGAAGAAGAAAAAATGTAAAAATATTTTCTAAAAGTTTCCCCTTAAAAAAAAAAAAAACAAAAAAAAAAAAGAAGCAAATTCAATAAATTTTTAACTCGGTATACGAAAATGGAGACTGGTAAAAGAATACCGTTTATCGTTACTTGAAAAAACAAGAAATAAAAAGAAAAAATACGACCGTTTGCATGCACAAGCTACTGATTTGAGAGAAAACGAGGAACACCGGTACAAAGAAAAGACAAAAACAAAAGGAGACAAAAAAATAAAAATGCGTGGAAGCACAGACCACGAGTTTCGCGTTCTAAAGTATTCCCCCCACTCCTTGCTTTCTATCTATCCCCCCCTTTTTTTGACACAAAGAAAAATCAAAAGAAAAATATGAAAACTTGGATAGTAATTGCTTTAGTTTTAAACTAATTTTTAATTAATTGTCTTCATTGTGAAGAATTGTTAGTATTATACAGACACGTACGTGTACACATAAAAGATTTAATCAAGAATATAATACAGTGAAAGAATTAAAAGTTATTAAGAATAACGAATGAGAATATAGATAAAGAAAGATAGATATTAAGATGAAGAAAAGAGAAAGAGAGAGAGAAAGAGAAAGAGAAGAAAGAAGAAAGGTTCATTAATTGTAGCACAGGCTGCTGCTGCTGCTGCTGTTGGTTGTATAAGTGACGATGGTAGTAGTGTGTGTAGAAGTGGTAGTGGAATGGTGGTAGGGATATGTAGAGGGGGAGGAGCCGAGGTAGAGCGCGTTCGCGCGACGCCGTGAAAGCGACGGGTCGGTCGGGACTCTTTTGCGAAGGCCTTGTTGCCAGTTCTCTCTATCTCTCACGCAGTACGAACGATTCGTTCCAAAATCCACAATAATACAACAATGGAAATTCATTCGCGCTATGTGGTTGTCGCGCCAAATTTTTGTCAAAATATTTCTTTCTATTTTTTTAGCTGAATTTATTCTTCCCTAACACCCCCCACCCCTATCTTCTTTTTCATTTTCGTTTAATTTAATGTAATACATAAATTAGGTACACAACTGTTGAGATCTGTTCGTAACGAAAGTTAATGAAAAAAATTGTAAATGATACGGTATCGGAAAGAAAGAAATAGGAGAGAGAAGCAGCGCGTGTAACGCCCTTATGCTAGACGACGGAATAACGGCAACGTCGAGAGCCGAGCGTCGATGAGTCGGCACGAAAATTCCGACGCAGGGAGAATGGGGAACTACTCTGCCCGCTTACTTGTTTGCTAGCTGGTTGGTTGGTTCATTTGACGCGCGCGCGTTTTTTTAATTTTTGAAATAACGAGAAATCAACCGCACGACAACAAAATGTACAAATAAATATGAGATATATAGAATAGTTATTTTTTTTACGTGTAAAAAAGAAAATCGCTGGTCTTTTATAATGATAATAACAGAGAAGAGAATTGAATGTGGGAGTGAAATAGATAAATGAATGGATAGAGAAAAAGAGAAAGAAAGAGAGAGACATCGTCCATCGATCACGAAACGTTCGAAGAGACGAACGACGTCCGTTAGAAGAGCCACGTGACGTGCCTCTCTTTCTCCGGGTTGGTTGGACGAAGCGCGGTCACGGCTTTCGAACCGATCGCGCTATCTTCCTCCTCCTAACCACTCTTCGTTATTCCACCGCTCCCTTATTTTCTGCAACCAAAACCCTCTCGCTGTAAAGTCTCGAGTCGGATTATAGTCGTAAATACGCTATCTGGGATCAAGTAGCAGTAAGGAAGACAACGACAACGACAACGACAACGACGACGACGACGACAGCAGCAGCAACAACAGCAGCAGCAGCAGGAGCAGAAACAGCAGGCAGGCAGGCAGACGAGGGGGATCGTGGTGGCGGACACGCACAGTTCGGTACGCGCTGGCAACTGGCGCGCCACGAGTTCATTGTCCCGTGCGTGCCCGCCGATGAAGCCCCTCGACCAAAAGGAGGGCCGGTGTGTCGGCTCTGTAAACTTGAGGCACTCGAAGAAATAGAGAATGCTGTTCGTCGGGAATAGGGGGAAGAGAAGGAAAAAAGAAAAGAGGGTTAATAAGAAAAAATAAGAAAGAAAAAAGAAAGAGAGAGAAAAGTAGGGATACATAAGAGAGACAGAGACAGAGAAAGAAAGAAAGAGACAGACAGACAGAGATAGAAGAGTCGTGTCATGACGGGTCGTCTTTGCAATTAACTTACCAATTATCCAACTTGATCAGTTCTTCTGGTTTTTTCGTCTTTCGTTCGGCCTTAAGCCTGAGCGCCTGCGGATACAGTTTCAATACGTGCTCGAACTGATTTGCCGTGCCCCTTGTAAAGAAAGCTGATGAATCTTTCGCGGAAGCCATTGTGATAACTAAGCTTCGTAGAACGGCCGTTAGGGCGCAGCGACAGCGCCTCCGAGTAGCGCACCCGTCTCCGTCGCTTCACTTCCTTCACGCCACCAACTCTCTCTCACTCTCTCGCTCTCGCTCTCCCTCCCTCTTGCCCTCTTGCTCTCTTCGTTCGACCTTATCTTTGTCTCCTACTATCTCTCCCCTTCTTCGCACGTAACGTCGGTGTTTGTCACACACCGTAATACGTCTCTCTCACTCTGCTGCTTATTCGCTTCCAACTCCAGCGCTGTGTTTACCGTCCTTCTCGCTCTCACGTTTCTCGATACTGTATCTTTCTCTCTCCTTCTATCTTCTCTTTCTCTCTTTCGCGCTCGCACCTCCGTGCACACCACCCTCCTCCCACCGCGGGAGAGGACCACGCGAGAAATCCTATTTTACCCTCTGCCTCGTTCAAATTCTCTCGGTTTCACCGGCGGCGGTGATACGCGACACACGCGTGGGACGCGTTCGCAAAGAGAGACACGCGCGCGCGCACACACACTCTATCGACGAGAAAAAGAGAGGACGTTGACGACGACACCACCACGACAACTCTGCTACGACTGTTAAAACGACGATGACGACGAATAAAGCACGTCAGCCGAACTTAACTTCGTTCTGTTTCGTTTAATTTCGTTTCCGTAGCCTTTGTGATATATCCTCTTTTCTTTTCTCTCGTAGCAAGCTCTTCTATCCTTTTTATTAAATAAAAATTCTTCTCAATCTCTACTTTCCTTCTCTGCTAACACAATACCCCGTTGTATCTTTATTGCTTTCTATGTGTCCCTGCTTTTCGATCGGTTCTCTCGAATGCGCCTGTTCACAAAGCAAATAAGCGCACAACAACTCGATATCAAATACGTATTCAAATAGAATAATATATCTTTGTCTCTCTTCTGATGATAGTCGTTACCATTTAACTAGACTTTAAAATGAGTAGCAAAGTCAAGTCAAAGCCAGACGACGACGACGACGCGACGAGAGACAACTAACGACTACGAAGAGACGACGAGAACGACTAAACCGACACGAGGAGAGTGCACAGACACTGATGAGAGAGGAGGAACGCGCTAAGCTGATCAGGGTAGGTAGCGGAACGAAGTCTTGCGCGTACCCTAGTCAGGGAAAATCACCGTGGTTACAAACCAAGAGCTCGCCTTCGAACCTCGTTCGACTGTCCCGGGTGGGGAGTCGCGACTCGACGTCGCCAATAGGGAGCAGCACCGCTCGGCATGTTTCTCCCTCCTCCCACCGACTCTATCCTCCCTCTTTCCCTTTCTTTCCCCCMCCCCGACAACTCCAACACACCTCTCTCTCTCCTTCTCGCTTGCTCCAGCTGTCGTCGTGTCCTTCCACCACTCCTTCCTTCCACTACCCCTACCACTCCCTACTTTATCTCTCTCTCTCTTTCTCTCTTCCTCTTCCTCTGTTATTTTAACCGAAAATTTTCGTTACTACTAAACTACTACTAGTAGACTACGCACGAACGTCCATGTAACATCACCCTGAAGAGGATATAATTCTGACGATAATACTAAACTGATACTCGATATAACCTTCTCAACAATTCTATGAACGTGCGCAGCGCAACGCAGCGCAAGCCTTGACGTTGGGCGACCTCAGTGGCCAGATTATAACGTTCTCTTTTCTTTTACAAAACCTATTACTTTTATATTCAATTATCATTATCTAGATTTATTTCATATATTATATTCGAAGGAATTAGATTTTTTGTTGTATATATATTTTCCTCGAATTCCCTCGTGCATCCAATAGAAAAAGAGAGAGATAGACTATGTGTACGAAGAGCGCGTGCGAATCCCGGGCCGGATGTACGCGCGAAGTAACGTGTCGCCCTGATCCCCACTCTGGGGCTCCTCTTTCGTATTTCCCCCACCACTTTCTGTAGCTCGACTCTCCTCTTTTTATCTTTCTCTCTCTCTTTCTCTCTCTCTCTCTCTCTCTCTCTTTCTGGTTCTCGCTCCATACTGTGTACGCACGCTCGAGAGAAACCGAGCGGCGTACTTCGATCGGTCGCCGCGGGGGACTACTCAGCCGCGTTCACTCTTCTAGGGGTGCGGAGCAATGTGGTGGAGGTTTCCTCTTCGTCCTATTTACTCTCTCGACGAGATCATTCCATCGGTTGTGTACCCGCATCACCAGGACACTCCGTACCGACGCAACGTTGCTTTTTGCGTCAACAATTATTTCTTTCTTTCCCTCTCTCTCTCTCTCTCTCTCTCTTTTCTTTTTTATCTTTTCCTTATAAACGAAAACATTACAGCTGGCACATATATACCAATATACAGCTCTCTTTATATATACGTAATACGTATATATATGAATGTATATACCCCAGCACATATACGTGTATATCTACAGGAAGGACGACTCGCATACCACTCGTTTACTTGGCCTCCGATCTATGGCCGTATTTCAAAGCGAGCGACGAGAACGGATAACGAGAGTTAGAGAGAGAAAGAGACAGAGATATAGATAGAGGTCGAAGCCGCTGCCGAAGCTGCTTGCTGCTCGTTCGTTCGTTCGTTTCGAAAAACGGGAACGCGCCACAGCAGGCTACGCGCAGTGCCGATCGCTCGCTCGCTTGTTCTCTCCTTCGGTCGTTCCAACTTCGGTTATTTTCGGCCCTCTCCGGTCCCCCACTCTCGCACCACTCGCAAACTCTGGCATCGACGAGCCGACTCTCTCCCCGTATATCGTTCCACACTCCCTTCCAGCACGCCCCCTTTTCCTATCTGTCTGTTTCTATCTCTTTCTCTCTTTCTCTTTTTACTGGTGGATAAGGATACACAAACGACGGCGACGGCGACGGCGATGACGATGACAACGACGACGACGACGACCAAGACCAAGAAATCGCACCTTTATTTCGCTACGAAATGTATTTCTCTTATCGTAATACCCTTTTGATTCTGTTTTTCTAATTGTTTTTCAACCTTATTTGTCATCCGTTTTTCTTTCTTCTTTTTCTTCTTTTTTTTCTCCTCTTTTTCTACATTTCGTCGTTTATTTCCTTAGCTAGGCTAAAGCCGTTCAACGGCAATGCGCGTCAGCCGACTCTCGTCGATCCCATTGCCTTCGTCCAAGCCGAGATCGATATTAATGCCGGCGGGGCTAGAACGTACCGTCGTCGTCATAATAGACTTATACTCTCTCTATCTCTCTTTTTCTCTTTCTATCTATCTATCTATCTATCTATCTATCTGTATGTTCCAATAACACCAAACAACAACAATAACGATCATTCTCTTACATCTATCCTTATATACGTACTTTAATCATTTTAATAGATATTATATTTCCCTGTGACAGTAATACAAATA
Source organism: Polistes canadensis (assembly GCF_001313835.1). NCBI lineage: Eukaryota > Metazoa > Arthropoda > Insecta > Hymenoptera > Vespidae > Polistes > Polistes canadensis. The sequence continues at coordinate 891,611 of NW_014569554.1, forward strand.
AAAATGATTACGTACTAGGCATGTAAATCCTAAAATTTGGTTTAAACATTTTATTGTTTTGTATTTTTATTTTCTTTTTTTTGGACGATTAGATTTTACAAATTTTCTTTTACATTACGCAAGTGTTAGTAGATGTTCTAAGCACGAGGGTTGATTCACGAAAGAGTTGCCGAAGTAAATTCTTGCATACATGCATAAAAAGTGCTTTGAGTTTACTTGCTTGTACGCACGCATGCGCGTCGGTAGTCACATGACTTAATCCCTGCAAATGGGGTCGCGGAATGATCGACCCTCTCTTGGTCGCATTCTACTCGGAGCGTTTTTCAAAAAGTTATCGCTCTTTCGAAACATCTCACGCAGATAGCGTAGTCTGATATAAACGGATGGCACGATTATTTCCAGACCGGATGTCAGGACCGTTGCGAAACGTGCGATTACTTACGGAATTTCTTATTAGTTAGTAAGACGCGTGATAGTATTCTCGCGGGATTTTCAAGCATCGAAATATCCGCCGACCCTTCTTAAAATTTCATTAATAAATTCTTCTTAAGATTAAAATTAATAGGTCCTTTTCGTTGGAAATGTTCTCGACTCTCATATGAAAGATGAAAATAAGTAAAATTATTAGAGTAATTTTTTTTAACGATTAATATATTTTGAAAATTCTCTATGCATATCTTTATTTTGCAATATTTATATTATATAAAATACATATTAAATAAATATATATTATAACTATAAGGTTTTCTCTGAAGCATTTGAAAGGATCAACTGAATCGATCGTTAGTAAGTCTGTCGCGCGAATAAATGTATTATACAATGTTTCGAAGGACATGGAGTGCATATCGTTTAAACGCATGCGCAAAAATGGGATGCGCGCTTGTCGGAGATTATAATTGGTCGTTCGCTCGCGTTTAACGTGAAAAAACAGAAGAGTGTCGTCGGTGGTGCGATACGTATAGTAGCAAGTATCGTCTCGTTTTGGTCTATAGTTCAGCTTATTGTTAGTATAGCTACTGATCTACTACATCTTTATTTTATTACTCACACTAGTATTGCTATTGTGTAACTGTAGTACATAGTTACTGGACTACTACACCTTTATATTACTACACTCTACTACTTTACATTTTTATCTACCATAGCGCACTAACATTATTACTCTTATAGCTACTATCACATAGTTACAGAACACAGTTTTATTTTACTACCACAACTTTACTACCATTACTGCTACTACATCGCTACTACTTTTGTGTTTGCTAACGTCGGCATACACCAACATATACATATATGTTCGCTACGTCAGCATACACTACTACCACAGCAGCATCGCTGTCGCCCATTACGGCTGCTCGATGCAGCCAAGAGCGAACAGGCAGGCCTGTACGTAGTATACTCGTGGAAAGTACCGAACGTGCTGCTGGCTGGCTTATTCCTCAGTAACTTTCCATCGTATCGAGCGTAAACGAAGAAAGTTTTACCAAAGCAATGCGACAAAAATAGGAAAAATTATAAGAGAAATATATAGATATTTTTTTTTATTACTTTTCTTTCTTTTCTTTTTTTATAATATATTAATTATTTTACTTTTTTTTTTTATTATCCGCCAGGCAGATATAACGTTCCAACGTGTAGATGTTATTTATTGAGTTACAAAGTAGAGAAACTATTTCGTAAGGAAATAGTTCAATTTATTGAAGGAACTGCCTGAAAAGAGAAAATTGGAATTCTGGGACCTTTAAAATTGTCTACAGTCCTTTTCAAAATCCTAGGCTTTGAACAGTATTAAGAACTGTCCCGGTATATCTACCTGAGAAATAACAGGAAAAGGTAAACGAATGGAAGATACTAAAGGATGAATTGTTAGGTTAGAAAGTTTTAAGCTCAATGGGTCTGACTGTATAGTATGCTTACAATCGTTCCTCTTGCTTGCTAAGTAGATGGCGCTAGATGCGCACGATAAATGGTGGGGATCTTAATGGCAGATGGCATTCATTTTCTTTGCTTTATTCCATCGCTTTCTAGGGATGAGGGTTATTTTTTTTTTTTAAATTATTTATTCAAGGAAACAAAAAGAATTGTACGATTGTTGTCAAAGCCATAAATCAAAGAACGACACTGTTCAATTCTATTTTAAAGACATTAAGCGTCCTTGCAAGAGTAGAATAGAAGAGGATTGTCAGGGAATACCCGATTTCGAAGTTTCGAAAAAAGAATTGTCTGCAGGAAAAGGAAAGGCCAAAGGAGGGCATGTAAAGGAAGAGAAGGTAAGGATAGGGGATAGGAAGAGGGGACGGGAACTTGGTTTTCCTCTCGAGCCGATACTGCTAGTGTTGCTGTTGCTGTTACTGCTGCTGATGCTTACCGAGCAGGCTGAACCGGGCAGACGGCCATAAGCCTCTCAATATGGCCGCCGAGACTCACCGTTATGCCGTAGAGAGCATCGTCGAACGGAGCCCTCGTGCCCCTTATACAAAAGAGAGAGGCCGGACCCCCTCTGTCCCTCGAGCGTTTGAAATTCAACCCCAACACACTGTTGGCCGCTCTGCTGCTGCTGCTTCTGCTCTTGCAGGGTTGCCAGATTGCCAGATTGTCAGGACACACAGTGGTATTGGCTTGAGCTGTTATATACATATAATATATATATGTATACATAATGTGTATATACGTTTATACATAGTATATATATTCCTATAATATGTACGTGTATATAAGCGTACACCAATAATAACCTAATCTCACGTACAACCGAAAAACGTCGGCTTGGACTGTGTGTTATCGGTCATGGTAAACCGCAGACTGCTGTGGTACTACTCTAAACCATGGAGAATCCATGGTTACGAGACATTACTTTATTTTTTCCCCAATTTTTTGTTAATTTAAGGGACTGATTCGTTGTCACGTTTCGACCGTATGTCCAACAATTTTTTGATTATTTTTCTAAAACTATTGTTTAGCCTTATCGGGGGGTTTCTTTTTTTAAATTATTCTTGTGAAGATTATTTAAATGAACTAATAATAAAGACTTTTGCTAATACGAATACTATATATAAATACTATTAAATACTTTGGTGTGTTGCTTTTTAAAGAGTGATCTATAGTCCGTTAATTATCCATTGTCAGCAACAGGTCGACCTCGACATCTACGACGACCTCGTTCAGAAGTTCGACCACGCTTGATGAAACACTATCAAAATAATTTAAATAATATTAATACATGTGGTTTCTCTAAAGTCATATATATGAACATTTGTTTTCTTACATTTTAAATCAATTATAGTAAATTATTTCAAAAAAATTCATATCCAAATTAATTTTCTTAAAATTTGTAACATTTGTATAAAATGTTTCCAAATTCATAATTTTTCAAACATTGATATTTCAAATTAGTAAAATAATCAATCGGACCTTCAGTAATAATTAGTAAATACTTTTTCAAAGTGATTGACCCTCGTTATCGGTTTTTAATTCTCACCTCCCCCTTTTCTCCTCATATCACGTATATATTTACATACATATTACGTAACGCCGATCGATAGCTCGTCCCATTTCAAGCAAATTAACTAAAAAAGAACGTTAACTCTTAAACAAAAAAGTAACATTTGTTTACGTAAGATCCCTAACTCATAAGAACATGCATACACATGTACTTTATATACCACTTACATTCCCCATTTTTGTTCCTATATCATAAACATTTCTCACCGTATTTAAACTGTGGGAATTTTTCACCATACGTGTATACCTAATTCGAAATTGGCGCATTTTATAAAAATCACGACGCGACGGATTGAAAAAATTTGAGATTTATAGCGAGTAATTTTTTAAAAATATCCTCAGCATCAGCCTGTTTCTTTATTTTTATCTAAACAATAGAAACATAAGACGAAGAAGAAGAAGAAGAAGAAAAAAAAGAAATGCAAAAGAAATCTAGAAATAGAAAAGATAGTAAAAGGGATCATTTGGATAATTGAATGACAATGATAGAAGTTGAGAACTCGTTCTTTCTTCCGCGAATATCTTTGCTTTCAACGCGAGGAACACGTGCTTCGAATGTTTTCTGCTATATGGCATTGTCGAGAAGTTGACATGTGGGCCACACGAAGCGACGACGACACAACACAACAACAAACAACACAACGATGAAGAAGACGATGACGATGATGACGACGACGACGACGACAACGTGGTAAAGAAACAAACATACGAGGACACTAAACGTGTAAGTGAAAAAGAGATAAATGCGTAAAGTCAGAGAGAGAGAGAGCGAGAAAGAAAGAAAGAGATATTAGAAAGAGCTTGGACTTTACCGTGAGCCAATCCAAGCTGTGACCTTGAGGAGCTCTAGAAAGAGAGATATATTTAGTCGTGAGCGGATCGAGTTGGCTGCCGCCATAGCTTGTGTGCCTACTCCTCTTTTGCATTAGTATAATATATATGTGTATGTAGTAGTAGTAGTAGTAGTAGTAGTAGCAGCGTGTAACTGACATGAGCTGTGGTTTAACTGTGGCTTGTGTGCTTGATTCTATTGCATTAGTATGTGTACCTACTTGTATGGATTTGTGTGTGCGTAAATAGTGTGTAACTAAACTGTACTATAGTTGTAGCTGTAGATGCTGTTGCTGTAGTTACTGGGTTGGTACTTTCTATATCTATGTAATACTTTTTCTTTCTTTCTTTCTCTCTCTCTTTTTCTTCTATTCTCTTCTCTTTCTAACTTCTCACAAGAGTCCCTATTTCTCTCTTTTCCTTTAGAACGTGGAACCTCCGTACTAAACGTGGATAATAACTTTGGAACAACCGCTAGATGTGTTTTTCAGGAGCCACGCTTCCGTGAATGTAGGATATCTGTGTTTATGTATGTTTGTGTGCGTCTACGTGACACGTGAAATTGAAATATATAGCTAGGTGTACGTAAATATATATATATATATATATATATATATTTATGTATGGTTGGTGTGAGAAAAAGTTTCATTTTTGAATATTTGATGTTAGTAATTAGAGAAATATCACAGTTTGTATAGAAATATTTTGTAGAGATACCGAGTTTTGAAAATGTTTCGCAATTTTTGGTACATATAGATATATGTGTGTATGTTTGTTATCAAAGTTCTTTTTTCTTAAAACTTGTAGTTAATTTAAATAGAGATTCTCGAATTTTACGTTAATAAACATACCGGTTCCATTATTTTGTAGATAAATCTGTCGGCTATGTTTGTTTCACAAGATTTCAATAACCAACCCGCAAAATTCCAACAACGAGAGAGACTCGACGAGGACATTCTAAAGTAGACAACTAGTTCCCCACTGTTCAGTGTTCACTGTCTTCTTTTCTTAATCTTTCTTCGAACGAAGTGCAAATGACATTCCGAAATTCTGCACGGTCAAGTTTAATATATTGCTTGACCGGTCACATGCATACTCCTATGTTTCCACGTGCATCCAATTTACATCTGTAATTATTCAACTTTATATTTATTTAAGTCATTATCATACAAAAGAATAGGTCAAACATTTTTTTATAATTAATTACATTGATTTAACAATTATTCTTTTGATTCCTCTTCTCGAATATCCAATCTCTCGCGTAAATGGAATTGAAATTTGACGAGTCAAGCTTGCAGTTGTATATTTTGGGAAACAAATTATCCCCGAAATGATTGACAAAGAGTAATTGATTTTTAAAATGAGTTACGAATTTTGGGTAGATCTCTAAAAATTGTTAACTAACTTCGTAATATTTGATTAATTTAGGTACTAACAATTTTCATGTGAATTTGTATAATATTTTCATAAAATAATTATAATTGAATTATTAACCTGACCGATTAAAGAAACGCGTTACCTTTTCTATGTATTTGGCTTTTAGAAAAGGTCAACGATATGTTAAACGAACAACCCAGTGACAAGAGAAACCTAACAGCAGTTCTCCTTGGTTGCTTTTGAAATACAACGACGATGAGGACGATGACGACAATGACAACGAGTCATGGGATACTCAAACTTACTCGGCCCAATTTCCGTGAAGCTCTCAAGCGTTACGAGGCCACTGGGCATTCCTAAATTACAGTTGGTACTTCCGCCACCTAGTATCTACGCTGTTAATCTACAGTATGTTCCATGAACTCGACGTAAGTGTGTTTCATTTTACTATCTATCGAGAAAAAATACAGGAAACCTAGAGATGAGAATATTGTCGAGCTTAGATATACGTAAATGGAATTGGATTACAATTTTTTTTAATCTTAATATTAAAACATAGTATATTTTTGATGGAAAAGTATATTTTTTAATTGAACATAATCCAAACCAAGATTAGAAAATTCTACTGCATGGATATGGCAATCAATAAAATCTGGCACTTAAAATTATTTGCTATTTAAAAGTTACATGATCACCCGTAATCTTACTAGGTTCTTGTTTCACTGTAACATCAATTATTGTTGTCATTTTCTAGCATACCATATCGTTTAGTTCCAAAATTATATAGTACACTCTTATTCGAGGTAAGAGAAAAGTAATATATTAGAATTATTATTTATTAAAAAATTCTTACAAGTATCTCTCGAGTCAAATAATAATTAATTATACTAATATTCTCTAAATATTAATCAACCTTAAAAAAAGAAAACAAATGATTTATAAACTCATTGAAAATTTTTCATATATAATTCAGTTCTGTTTTTTTCTTTTTAATTAAAAATAATTAATTATTAACTCTTTTCGCAGGATATATAATATTATTTTTGTTTCTTAAATTTTGTGAAATATGATTGACCTTTTCCTCTTTGTTTTTATTTAAACACTTCCAATATGGAGTTTCATAGTATCCTTTAAAATTGATCTGCAAAATATCGGATAATCCGCATCGCGATTTTCCGAACCATTGATACACGGCTCGACGTAGAAAGGAGAACGGAGGAACGAGTGGGTGTGAGTTTCCGTTTAACCCTTTACACACGCGTTACACATGATATGGCACGCGGTGAAGTGAGTCCCACGGAAGAGAAACGATGACGACGATGACGACGATGACGACGACGACGACGACGACGACGACAACCGACAGGGCGGGTCTTTTTAAATCTCATCCATGTAACACTACGAGATATTTTAATTAAAATCTATCCCTTTCTCTCTCTCTCTCTCTCTCTCTCTCTCTCTCTCTCTCTCTCTCTCTCTTTAACACGTAAATTCAAACCATTTTTCAAAGTAAATTTAATTCGTTAACATGAAACAGGCTATTTGAAAAAGGAACGAAAAAATTCTCGAAAGAAAAAGAACAAGAATTTAATTATTTAAAAACACGTGTATGTGTGTGTGTGTGTGTGTGAATAAAAATATTTAAAAATAATACGCGTACGGAGTAAAAGGTCTCGAACCTTTTGAAGAAATAATTTTGTTGTTTTCTCTCGATCATAAATTAACGTTTATTTTTCTATATTGTCTCAAAATTTGTCGAATGGATTAGGTTTTTAAACTATTCAATCAATCCTCGTAATTATTTATTTGCTTGAATGATCATATAAATTAGAGATGAATTAATTGAAATGAAATAGCACGTGTATGTTAAAGAAAATAAATTTACGAATATAAAGTATTTTCAATAATATAACAAAATATTTATTTAAATAATAATAATAATAGCTTTTACATTTGTATGAAAATAATTTAGTTATAGATAAATGAATTGATAAGCTATGCTTTTAATAAAAATAAAATTATAGATGAACGATGTGAAATGAAATAATAAATTATAAAAAAAAACTTGATAAATTGTAATACAAAAAAGAAAGAGAAAATGAAGGTATGATTGGATGCCCGTTTCAAAGAACATTTTTATTCGTGATAGGAGGTACGGCCCTGATGTGGCGAAGGGGACCTCCGAGAGATCGATATCTTGACTTTCCATTGCGCGAGCGTTGGGAACTCGTAAAAGTTGAAAATTCAGGTAGTCGTATAGGATTATACAGGGTAAACCTAAAGTTTCTGCCAATAATTCTTGCCATTTTCAAAATCAATTGATTTTTTTTTCCCTGACTTTCTAAATTGAAAACTTTTTGTCGACAGTTTAAAAGAACGATCATAGCTTGTAAAATTATAGACCAGAGTATAAGCTTAAGTCAGGGGCCTAAAAGAAAAATTTGAAACAACAACGAATTAATTAAAATTTTTTAAATTATCTAAGAAATTTTGGCCCCACCTTGTACCTGGAATATTATTTCTCTCTCTCTCTCTCTCTCTCTCTTCTTTTCTCTCTGTTTTTCTTCTATCTCTTTTCGTGTCTTTCTCTTTCTTATTCATTTAAAGCTGAAGATTCTAAGATACCCACGTATATTACGTATTTATTAGTCACGTAAGTCCGCTGTGCGTCACGTTTACTTCTCTTCATTCCAGCCTTGGCAATCTCTCTTAAGTTCTTTTGGCTCGTATTAGTTTCTTCTTTAAGCTACGAATTCAAAAAATTTGATTTCGAAAAGAACTTCAAGGTGAGTCAGCGGCCATTTTTAAGAAGAACGAACATTATTCCAAGGAATTCATTTGAAATATTTTTCATGGAAATTTTTAAATTACCACGTTAGATTATACTTATTAATCAAATTTATTTCTTAACAATACGCGACATAATATTAAAAAATATATTATTACGATTAGAAAATAAATATTCGTTGTTTAAGAAAAAAAAAAATAACAGGAAAATGTGAAAAGTATTTTATACTAAATACGATAAAAAAATGTATTAACTTGAAATCTGAGAACAAACGTTCGTATTGAATAGAAGTAAAATTTGTTTGTCATAGAAAATAAACAATAAAAATAGTTGATTTTAAACGAATATAGAGAATTTGTTTGAATGTTTTTATTTTCTTTCTATCGAAGATTCTATCAAAATTTCTCGCGTAGGATTGAAGAAGGATTCACGAAAATTTATTTCGATTGATTTGGGGAGAACGTGAAAGAAGTTCAAAGGTGTCCCTAGTGTTTTCGAAAAATCTGTCCGATAGAAAGCAACACAGGAGAGCGTGGACGGGCCGATGCAACAGGCGGCCGAAGGTTCCGTTCTTTTACGAGCGAAAGAGAAAGCAAGAGAAACGTATATTCCGAGAGTGAGAGTGAAAAACTCTGCGGGGTAGGACGAACGAACGGATACTCGAATGAATATAGAGAGAAAAAGAGATGGAATACGAAAACGAGAGAGAAATATATATATATATATATATATATAGAGAGAGAGAGAGAGAGAAATAGAGATGATATACGAAAACGAGAGAAAGAGAAAGAGAAAGAGAGAAAATGGGAAAAGGGAGAGATGGTCCGGTCCAGTAATTTTACAAAGGCGGGAAATTCAAATTCATTTTCATTATCCCAAATTAATTCACAACATCTACTTTATTTTTCATTTTATGAAAATTAAAACATTTATCATAAAATTAAATAGAAATTGTATACGTTTGATTATCAAGGTATTAGAAAATATTGTCGATAAGTTACTAATATCTATCATGACGTCTCTCTAATATTGGCAATTGAAATTTATTACTTCGATCATATTGAAATAATCAAATTTATCATACGTTTCATTTACATTTGAAAATCATTTCAAAAAGATACTATATGACTTCTAACATATACACATACATTTAAATAATATCTTTCATCTTTAATAATTAATCCTGTTCTCTCGATCATTGGGACAAATTTATTAAATTATTTCATTTATTTAAAACAACAATATCTCGAAGCTTATAATATACTCTCATCTCGAATGAACAATATCGTCAGAATCGAAACTCAAATAGAACGTTGAACATAATGAAAAGGAAAAAATGAAAAATATAAACGTTAAAGAGGGTTAATAGTCTGCATAAGAAAGGTAAACAAATCGGTCGGTCTATGAATGACAGAGTTGAGTAGAAAGAGAAAGAGAGATAAAAAGAGATAGATAAAAAGAGAAAGACAGAGAGAGAGAGAGAGAGAGAGAGAGAAAGAAAGACAGAGAGAGTGAGAGAGAGATTGAGAAGGAGAAGGAGACTACTCGCGGCCGATGCCGTATTTACTTACCGTATGATTGTCATTCATGCATTGTGAATCACGGACTTTATTTTTAGAAGTCGTCTGAATGAAAGTGGAGTAGCCTCGTAGTAGAAGTAGTAGTAGTAGTAGTAGTATTATAATGTTGGTTTGGTGGGAGGAAGAAGAGAAAAGGTGGAAGAGGTGGAGGAGGAGGAGGAGAGTACCAGCAGTAGTACCAGCTGCAGTAGTAATAGTAGTAGTAGAAGTAATAGTAGTAGTAGTGTAGTTGTAGTAGTAGTGGTGGTGTAGTAGGGGAAGTTAAAGAGAAATAGAAAGAGAAAGCTTGAAAGAGAGAGAAAGAGAAAGAGAGAGGGAGAGAGAGAGAGAGAGAGAGAGAAAGAAATGAGAAAGAGTAAGCAAGGAGTGTAAGTAGTGGGGGAAACGAGAAGGGAAAGGGTGGTGTTGTTGAACGTGGATAGATAGACGGATAGTTGTAACGGAGACAGCATCTACTAAAAAGAGGGAAGGATAAAAAGTTCGGGAGGGGGATGAACGAGAGAAAGAAAAAAGAAGACGTTACCATCGATCTCGGTAAAATCGCGAATATATACGTACATACACACACACACACATAGACATGTCCGTGCAGAGACCAGAAAGAGAGAAAGAAAAAGATGGAGGATACTTGCTCGCACGTGCGACTCATCCCTCGTCCTGTTCCCCCCTTTTACCACGATTTTCCCACTCTCTCTCTCTCTCTCTCTCTCTCTATCTCTATCTCTATCTCTATCTTTATCTCTCTCCCTAACTCTCACCCTGTTCCCTTGCATCAGCATCATCCCCACCCACCCTCCCTTTTGGAAAGATAAAGAGAGATAGATCGAGAGAAAGAGAAAGAGAAGGATAGAGAGAGAAAGAGAGAGAGAGAGAGAGAGAGGACACGTAGGACATGGTCTCTCACGCACGTGCGCACTCTGACGTTTACCTATATCCCTACGAGAAACTCGCGACATGGAAGTCAAAAGATGGAAAGAGAAAGATAGATAGGTGCATGCATAGAGAATGTGTGAGAGAGAGAGAGAGAGAGTAAGAGGGAGAGAAAGAGGACGCCGACAGATTTAGAGTGGGAGAAACGCGAAAGGAAAGGGAGAGAGAGAGAGAGAGAGAGAGAGAGGGTGTATACCACCAGTCACTCTGACTGAATAGTGTGTAAAGAATGAATGAGTGAGTGAGATAGACGAAGATAGAGGGAGAGAGAGTGATAGAATGAGGAAGAGGAAGAAAGAGGGAAACGCGAATGCAGAGGCGCGCTCGAACGACGATCCAATAAATACAAGGATCGTTGACCGAGGTGTACGACAACGACAACGACGACGACGAACATGCCCGCGTGGTGGACGCACAGTTCAACGTCACCAACCAACCAAGTACTCTACTACGATGTTTACGGTTTAATTCGAGATACTCGAAATGTCACGTGTTCGGCTTCCTTCCTTCATAGACGCGCACTCTCTTTTACATGCGATAAGGATGCACGCGCGCGCCTCTCTCTCTTTTCCTCTCTCTCACTTTTATACAAACGACACATCATATGTATATATATATATATGGCTGTGTGTGAGTAATAATAGGTATATCTAATATGCATACATTTGTTAAGTATGTATATATGTATATATATTACGATGATGGAACGCACATGGATCAGATAGAAAGAGAGAGAGAGAGAATGAAACGATTTGTAGTAAGTGGGGGTGGTGAGATATGAAAATAAACAAGATGGCGAGCCTGTTTAAACTATAAGTGGGGGTCTTGGACTCTTTGATGGATACGAAATGACTCACGTTGTCATTTTCTTTTCCCTATCTTTCTCTCTTTCTTTTTCTCATTATTGCATCCGAATCTAACCACGTGGTGAATGGGACACAAACGAGGAAGTGGGAAAGGTGGTAGTGGTGGTGGTGATGGAGGTGGAGGAAAAGGAACGAATGGGCTCTCTCTCCCTCTCTCTCTCTCTCTCTCTCTCTCTCTCTCTCTCTCTCTCTCTCTCACTCTTTCTCTGTTTCTGTCTGTTGCATATCTCTTTCTC
>NW_014569554.1:903814-1040915 GCF_001313835.1 Polistes canadensis
TCTCTCTCTCTCTCTCTCTCTTCGTCGAGAATGAGAAAGAGAAAGACAATGTTATCTGAAGCGGATTACATCGAACAACCTTGACCCAGGAAGAAGCTTTATCGAGCTCGCAAACAAAACGTCCAATGTTGTCACATTGAAAGATCTCGTGGGTGGTTTATATTCGTGCATATTGGATGCATATTGGGTGTATAAAAAGTAGAGATCTTTGATTTTCTAAGTAACATTTGAAAGGTGTAATTTTTAACTGGTATGGGGATGTTCGAATGTGTTCATATTTTTAAAGGGGGAAGTCATTTTGTTTCTTTTGGGGAAGTTTTCGTGTAATATAAAAGGATAATTTCTGATCGATATCGTACAAGAAATTTTCAATTCGAATAGTTTAGAAATGTTAAGTGTCTCATTGTCTAACAATAAGTTTATATATATATAAACAAATTTCTGCATTTCGATGTATGTAAAAAAAGGGAAAGGTGTCATTGAACTAGTGAGAGAGAGAGAGAGACAGAAAGATTCAGAAATGAAAGATGAGAAAAGAGGTCGGGTATGATGATGTAAAGCAAAAGTCATATCTCATATGTAATTGCAAGTTATGTCGAAGTCGTGTCACGTTTTGATTCTCTCATTGCTGAATGTAGAAATAAGTAGTTTCGCGGTCTAGGTCGATTCGTTGAGAAAGAAAAGATTGCATTGGCTTATATTGTCACATTTATCATGCTTTTCAAATGTTGCATTCACAGTTTCAATGACGAAGTCTCATAGAAATTGGAACGTGTATTATGTACGTGTAGTTTTCGTCCAATTTGTTTTTGCTAATAATTATAAAATTGTATATGCATAATATATATTTCTTTTCTTTCGTTTATCCTAATACTACTATTAGAAATTTGATCTCTTTGAATCACTTTTAATCCCATTACTAATTAGTATAAAATTCAATGAGATAGAATGCGTAGGAAAAAAAAGTAAAGGAAAAAGTAGAAAATTTGGTGCAGCTTTTGCTTTGCAAAAGCAATGATTAAACGGCATAAAACTGGATTTCGATGTACCGACAGATAAGCCCTTAAAAGTCCCTTTATATTCCCTAGCGCAGCTGCGATTTGTATCACAGCTCGCGGTCGTATTTGTGCAACCGAACGAACGTGAAATTAATTGCCGGCTGATATTTGGGCACGTTCGATGCACCCATGAGACGAATAGCCTCGTCAGTATACACCATTTTGGTACATATACATGTACATATATATGTAAATTGCCTGGCTACATATACAAAAATTCAATAGCTGAAATACTCGGGGGCTGACCATTCTGCTCAAATAAAAAGAGTCATCTCTCTTTTCCATCTCTTGTGTGTAGCATGATTCAAAAATCAGTGAATACTCTCTATCAGTAATGATTGTACCGCCTGCAAAGTTATAAATTATTAAGCTTCGTATTTACGAATTTAAACGGTCGATTGGATTATAAGGGTGTATGTGTATATCTGTGTGCAAAAGAGATAATGAGTTATCTGATTTTCATTTTAAATGATTTAACTGTTACGATAATTGTACATATGCGCATATATGTACATATATGTCAAATTTATCGGTATATTGAAAATATATAGGATATCAGTTTTATCGTTACTGCATATCTATATATAAAACATTTTACGTTCAAAAATCAAAAAGAAAGCTCCTTGCCAAATATTGACAACTAAATGACACGAAGAAAACATCTTTGTTCCATTTTTATCGAGTTCAAATAAACGTGGTCGATATTCCCGCGCGGATGAAATTGTAGATTGGTCCGAAATTCCATCATGGCCGCTCACGTATCTCTTCCGAATATTTTATTAACAAAGTATAACCGAGTTTCGAATAAACGGTGTACAGTGTCGTAAAATTTTGTAGAAAGAGCTTTTATCTTTGTTATGCTAAAACTTGATCAGTGTATTTATCGTACGAGAATGGATATAGGATATGATCGATAACCTATAAATATAAATTCTTGCGTGTTAATCGTTCCTATAGGAGTTTAATTTTCTCTTTCTATTTTATACATTTTATCGGATAATAATATGTACTTTTTAGATTAAAACAAAAACAACTAAAATGTTTTGTTCACGTGCCTTGAAATTTTGTTTAAATTGTTTGAATAGTGAAATTTGTCTAATGTCGGCCATATTGTAAAAAATGTTCGTTAAACACATCTCGAGTTTTTCTATCGTTCTTATCAATCATTGAAATTAGAAATATCTATTCTGATTATTTGAAAATGAAAAAGAAAAAGTGAACTTTTTTAGATAACATTATCGACAAAAATTAAAGAAAGAAAAAAATTAATGTGGAAAATAATCGACATGTCTCATTTTGAAATTCTTTGACAAGTAAACATATACGTATATTCGTGATACGTTAGTGGAAGTGACACCAGATGGAGAACTGAAATTGAGATGCAGGCGAGATCGAGTTCCCGGTCTCGTATTCTGGATTCTGGTTTCTCTCGCGAGAAGGCAGAAAGAGAGAGAGAGAGAGAGAGACCGAGACCGAGAGAGCAAGAAAGAAAGAAAGAGACCAGACCGAGATTTCAAGTAGAATATCATTGGTCGTTCCACTGGGCGAAATGTTATCTTGCGCGTTACAAACGGCCTGCATTTTAACAGAAACCTTGGGATCTTCTCTACACAAGAGAGGATAAGATAAGAGTATGTGGGATTGGATAACGTTTTCTTCTCTTTTACAATATCGATTAAACTGACATCAACTTTTTCATTAATTTTCATTAAATTTATAAATGAAATTGTCGACGAAATCGTTCATTAAATTATTGATATTTTAAATATTTGAAAATAAATTTTGAAATAACCTATATGTAGATAATAATATTGAAGTATTCTTTGATCAAGAAATTCAATGACGTGAAATAATCTTACATATATATATGTATATATAGTCAACATGTCACCATTGCGACACCTAGCCGTCGATAGTGATGTTTTGCACGACGGTAATCTTCTTGGATCGGCGAAAACAAATGCTGACGTTTAGAGAATATACTATTGACACATGCTGCAACAAATCCGTCCACTTTTAATTGCCGATCGTATCGGTTTCACGATTTTTTCTTAAAAAATAATTATAAGAAAAAAATATAAGTGAATTTACTTCAAAGCTAATTTCGTATAATCTTAAAATATATCTTATTATTACTTTACTATTTAGTAACATTCTCGTGTTAAGAAAATCTTTGATAAAACTTTCAAAGTTAAGAATTAATTAAAAATTGCTAGGTGTACAAATTCTTTCTAAAGTATATCTAAGCTTTTCTAGAAAATCTTTACTCAACATTTTTCCCCTATGTGAATAAAAATCTAACTTAAGAAAAATTGAATTTTCCTTTGCTCACATAACGTACATATTTAGTATCGTCTAAACGTACGATAACGCGTAGGCGCATGCGCGGATGACTGTATGCTTGGCCGAGCCACGCAAAATGTTCCACTCGCAAGCTGGACTTTCAACGGCGTATCACCGACCATACTCGAAGTTAACTCACCATGAAAAGATTTCAATTTATCTAAGATTAAAAGAAAAATCTCTAGAGAGAGAGAGAGAGAGACTCTTTAAACACAACTAAATATTTCTAGGTTAGAAACTTCAGTATTATATAAAGGAAGGACGCAGTGATTCTCAAACAAATTTATTTGACAAATCTATCGAGGACTTCTATACCATCAAAAGCTTCGTATTATTTTTCTAACGATGACAAATCCTAGAAATAAAAAAACCAATTTATTCGATTAGAAACTTAAAGATAATATAAAGAAAGATGCATCGATTCTCAAACGAATTTATATGAAATAACTACTTAAAATTTTGTTTAATTCTTCCTCTAATACGGACAAATTCTAGAAACCACGAAAAACTTTTCTAGGTTAGAAAATTACAAAATTTTTTTGTCCACAAAAAGAATATCAATGACTCTAATATATATTAATATGATTAAACTATAGAAATGTTTAGCTGTTATATCACAGAGGTATTGAATCATTCTCAAACGACGACGACAACAATAACGACGCCAATGACAAGGACAATGAGGAAAAGATAGAAAAGACTAGTAAAGCTTCGCGGTTTACGCTAATGAAGCAGAGCATCAGCGAGCCTTTATGGTGGTTTATACGCTTACGTCATCAAATCCATCGGTTTCGGCCTCGAGCGAACGAGCAAGCGAACGCCTCGAGCGCACTCTCGCGGCAGTTAGGGGGAAACAGTGGAGTGGTTATGCCAGCCGTGTCCCTCGAAGCAGCAGGCAGCAGCTGACGTGTGTTCTTTTCGAGAACGATAAAGGATGACGCACGAGTTACCCAGGAAACGTGCTTTAGGAAAATCGTTTCGAACGTCCGATTCGTTGTCGTTTTCAAACGTAAAATATGAACAACGTTAAATTATACGCTTTATTTTTTTCTACAGGAATTTAGCGAACGACGACGACGCCATGATGAATCTTCGAAATGATTTATTAAAAATATATTTCTTTTTCTTTTTATATATATTATCTATTTTTTACTTATGTAACACTCTCTGAGTATTTAATAAAAATGCAACACCGAGTTGAAGTCTATAAACTTATTTTTCATGGTCGTTCTTACCATCGAAACATACATACATATATTATATATGTGTATATATATACATATATAACTTACACATATATTATATACATAGATGTATAGTTTATTCTGACATGAGTAGTATATTATCTGTATTTGAAAATTAAATGAACCTGACTCTGACTACTGACCAAGAAAACGAACTTACCGCAAAATGCTGGCCCATATCAAACGAAATTAGTCTCAAACGAGAATTAAATTTCTTTTTCCTTTTTTTTTTTTTTCGAATAATTCAAACCAATTGTCATCCGAAACAAAATTTATATATTATTAACCAATTCGGTCATATTAATCTTAATATTCTAAATAGCTTTACACAAGTATGTACTACAAGAGCAGTGATCATTGGACAAGTTACTACATAATTATATCGAACCTTATTTTATTTAGCATCGCACCTGCCCTACTCAACCGATTCTGTATTTTCCCCTCCCCCTTTCCGTCCCTCCATCCTCCCTCACGCAGGTGTTTAGATTACGGAAGAATGCTCCTCTTGTGATGATATTCTTATCGCAGCTACAAAATAAGTAATTTATTGTGTAAAATTTAAAAAATATTCTTACTTATTTTTGTTTCTTTTCCCTTTCACTATATAAAAACTTTTACAAATAAATTTTACCATTTTGAGAGAGAGAGCATAGCCTAGTTACTGACAAATTCTTTCATATTTCTTTTATATAAATTTATTGTAGAAATAATATTAAAAGAATTTTGTTGTTTTCTAACAACACGCGAACTTACTCGTTATACCGGTATTTATTGAGTCGTCATAGTGATTGCATAAACGATTTCTATGATACGTATTTTAAGATTATCAATACTTATATTTAGTAATTTTTTCAAAATCATACATTTACAAAAACTATATGTATGAATAAATAAATTTGATATTTTTATTATTATAATAGATCCAGTGTACAAGATGAATCAAATATTTTGTTTATAATCAATAACATCTTTCAATCTTCCCTTCCCTTTTCTATTAAACACAAATATATATATGCAAATACAGCTGTTGCTATCTTCCGTAAACATCATTATCAAATGTGTTTATTTTCTCACGAAAAATGATAGAAATTACTATTATTATTAAGCTCGTTTTCTATCAATTTTTATCTTACCGACTGATTTAGTCGAAATAGCCGCATGGTGGCAGTATAATCCAGGGAAGTTCTATTATGGATGGAAAGGAATCTTCTTTTTCAATGGATACACTATAAATTATTTTTTACTTGATCGAACATTTAAACGTTATCCACGTTTCTGTTATGTAATTAATACGTTGAAATCATTGGTAACCGAAACTTTGTTTGCGTAACGCTGCATATATAGATCGCTAAAATAATACAATATAATAGTAGGTTCCTGTTTTATCGACAAATTAATAATACCATGCCCTTGCTTACCGACTTGTTAGGAATAGTAGTTCCTGTTGTATCGATACGTTAGTAATAGTAAATTTCTGTTTTTATTTTAGAGCTATTTAAATATAATAGAAAATGTGTGTGGGATTCGGCATGAACGCATATGCGTTTGCTATTCTTGCTGAAATGGTTAATTCGTACAGTTAAATTTACTAGGACGTGCTCATTAAGAAGTTTTGTAGTATTTACATTAGATATATAAATAGAAAATAATTTGGCACAATAAGATTTAAAGGATGGTATTGAAAAACTTTCATTGACGGTAAGCGCTTTATTATTTTTAATTGTAAAAATGTATAAAAAGTATTAATTGAAAGAAAAAAAAACATGTCTTTAGTTTCATTGAAAGACTACTAAATGTGAAGTAGTATATTATATTCTAATTTCTAATTTTATCTAATTTCCTTTTACTTAATCGTGCGCTATTTTTTTTTCCACTCATTACTTTTTGTAAATTTTCGTTAGGAATTATAATAGATCATAATCTACGTTCGGGAAGTCGTGGTTTCCTGGTTACTGTAGCTAAAGAAGAATAACAACATTTCTAATCAGTTTTACTAGCGGCAACTACTTAGCATATTACAAGGAGTTAAAATTTTTCTTTACGTCATTCTTTCTTACGGCAATTAAATTTACGATTTTGATTAATACGTTTTAAATATTGTTGTTTATTTTCAAAAGAAAAATTACATATATCCTATACGTTACTTAGAAAAGTATTCTTATTGGATGTCAGTAAAATAATGCAACAAGTAATATTTCTAAGAAATGTCACTTTGTACGTAAAAATCCATTAGAAATGAGATATTTGTAAGGAAAAAAAAAAACTTGGGAAATTCAACACCTTTTAGCATGAAGTTTTTCAAAGTTTATTTATTTAACTTCTTTGTTATGTGGTTATAGTGGTAGAAGTAGTAGTAAAAAGCATGGTCGCGTGTTTGAGTCTACTTGAATTTGACTTGAATAACATCGTGCAAATTCTTGAGAATATTCTTATGGCAATTTGCCAATATGTGTGTACAGAAGAGGCTCGACAATTCCTAGCTATGCTAAAAGTTCCTCGATAATTTATTAATTCAACTATACTTTTATCAAACTTGTTATAGGTTGTTTGTAATTAGGTTCGTAGTTTTACAAACCGGAAAAAAAGAAAAATTTAGCCTAACATTTAAAAACGTACGTATTTGCAACCTCGAAATGTTGCGATTATTTTCTCGTTGAATTAATCCAACGATTTTATTCCAAAGCGATACAATCTAAATCACGATCTACCGTGAATTGCAATGAGACTTCTTTTTTTATTCCTCGAACATGATTCTACTTCGTTATTTCTTCCCTAGATTTATTTCTTTTTATTTTTTTCGATTTTTACTTATAACAAGACGCATACGAGGAAAAAAGATTTAAATGATATCTTGTACATCTGGCACGATATATTTATCTTGACACACAAATAAATCAATTAAATATTATGCATCCCGTATATTATACCATATATGGCACTACATATTAAACAATAGTAAATACTACATACTGTGTTATAAATTATACTATATTACATAGTACCTATATATATATGTAATTTCCGGTAAAATAAGAAGACTAGTTAAAATATATAAATAGTAATAGTGTAATAGTAGTAGTAGTAGTAGTAGTAGTGTAGTAGTAGTTAGAAACTGTCTAAAACGAGCTGAAAACGTAGGAGGCTCAGGGCCATTGTCTGGTGTTCGAGCCTTTATCTCTTCCCTTTCCCTTTGATAGTCACGAGAGCCTTTCATCTACCGAGACGTGGCAGAGAAGAGAGGCCCCCTCTAAGCTCACGACTGCCTGTACATCTTCAACAGTCTTCAAGGAGCCATCCTGAAGACAAGACACACGCTACTGTGACATCGCCTTCAGACACAACTAGAACCGAAATTACGTTTCCCTTTCCTTTCCTTTCCCTTCTTCTTCTTCTATCTCACCATTTCTTTCGTTTTCCACAATTCTTAAAATAAAATAAACAATCTCGTGGGAATATAACAAAGAAAAGTACATACATATTTAATGTATATGTCCGGCGTTAAATTGTATACTTCAATTAAATCATGGAAACCCTAATATTAACCCGAAATAATTAGGTGTTTTTAGGAGAAAAAGTATAAAAAGAATTGCATTATACGCCAAAATTAATAATTCGAAGAAATAACGTGATTGCATATGAGTTCATATAAGAGGTGGGTAGTTAAAGTATGTTCTGAGTACGATAGAACAACACGACCAATAGAAAATTTGTTTATAAATGATAGAAAGAGATAAGAACAGATCTACGAGTTTCATTGTTCGCGTTTATTTTATAATATATACTATACATACTACTATAATATATATTGCATATTATACATATATATATGTATAGTATAGTATATTATTTCTTATTTTTGTTTGTTATATATCTATGTGGCACGTGGTATAGGTATATATGTACACGATACATTGAAAGTTGAAAAAATCACGGTAGTAGAATATCGAATCAAGAGGAACACGACACACGATGATTATTTCCACTGAATGGCGCGCAAACATTTCCGACATTTTTTATTGAATGTGGGAGGAAACGAGTAGTTCTCGCTCGGTTGCGTTCGCGTGTTCTATCTCTTTTTCTTTCTCTCTTTTTTTATTTCTTTCTCTTTTTCTTTTTAGTATTACAATGCTCGTAAATCTTTCACAGGAAACGAAAACGCGCGTATTCATGAATTCGCCACTGTCCGAATGACAATGCCGATCGCATTGACGAGATTTGAATAAAAACACGTTGCGCGTTTCGTTTCAACTGTAAACACATACGTACACATTTAAAAACCAAAAATTAGACAAATAAAAAAGATAAAAACGAATGCAATATAAAGAAATACGAATAACGAAAGAAATATTATAATAGTCTTTGCTAATTTGTGTACAAAACTCGTTAAAACGAATAAATAAGTTAATCGAGTAACGAAAAAAGTATTATTATCACATTTATGATGATTTGAACAAATATAATGTTAAAATAAGTCAACGAATGAGAGAAAAATATTTCTAGTTTTGTCTTTTAATCAGAAACGAAAGAAATATTACAATAGATTCTTTGTAACCAATCACGCGCGTGAATATGTCCGACCTTTCTCGCAAAAAAAAAATAATAATTCGCAGCTGTATTTAATTGGAAGCTTGTTAAGGTGCCAACTTGGCTGTATACGTCTTTCATGTTCATCGGTGCACCAGTCGCACAAAGGTAATTCAATTTCCGCGCTAATATTGCTCACGTTTTATGTATCTATGTATTTATGCATGTATGTTTCTACATATACATATATAGGATTATAGATTGTCATCGTACAATATCAAAAACATTGGTCATCTCAATGTCACAATACGCGAATTGGAATTTTTTGAAATATATGAGCGTGTTGAAAAGTTAGTAGCCTAACACAGAACCAATTTCTTTTTCGATTAAACTAATTTTTATTTTTCGATACAGATAGTCTCCTAACTTTTCAATTTTGTATCGATAGATTTTTATTTGATCTGTCGTTAAAACAAGTCCGCTTGCAGTTAGATTACAATTATTTTGAATATAAAATTTTTCTTTTTTCCATTATTTTTATTTGCTGCAATTGATATTTCTCCTCTCAATAGAATTCTTTTTTTATTTCTTCATTTAATTTTTCATCTATTAAAAATGTAATTTCTGTAAAATAATTTGTCAATATAAAGGAATGTTTTATAGAAATTCGTTAAATCGTTAGATCGTTGTATTTATTAATGAATGAAAAATAAAAATAAAATTGGAAGTAAATGAATAGGAGTCGGGAAAACAACAATCACAATTAATTACAGAAAGCAATGAGCGTAGTTGCTATCGGATGAACAGCCGTTTCCAATTGTCGATCGCGGATCGCAACCTTGAATTTTCCAGCACCTACAACAATCATACATATATGTATATATGTATATATCTTTAACGATTCTATTTCCGAATCATTATGAACGAATGATTCTTGACGAGATGTCGTTTCCAATGTAAAACCTAAATTTATTTTTCATATGCCTTTAAAACATTTTTATTAATCATATTTATATAAGAAAATAGCACAATTTTAATGTATCATTAATTACGTCAGTAGTGCGTAATATTAATCTAACAGATAATAAATATATACATATATGTTATAGATAAAAATTTATTGCCTAATAGTTCAAGAGATTATATATTATAATATAAATGTATCATAAATGTATGTACTAATCATGCAAATATTTAATAATAAATAAAAACAAAAATATATATTTTAACATTACGCAAAAATAAAAGAAAAAATGGAGGAAGTAAGTAACAACTACGTGAGTCATCAATCGTCAATGGTTATTGTGGAATTCGATAAATTAAAAATACAATTTGAGATTATATAACTTGATACATACATCGTAAAATTCACGAGAATTGAAAACAATGATAGAAAATGTTAACGTATATGTATAAACGTATACGTGTACGTGTACGTGTATGAAATTAATATTTAACTTTGACTGTTCGATTGGATAAACTCGTAGAAAGGTGAAATCCTATAAAGAAGATCGAGGATTTGAAAAAAGTGACTTTACTCGTCGTACGTTCCACCCTGCTTTCACCTCGTGTTTCTGTTTACAAGACACGTGACCATTTGGCGTTTGTAATCCTAACGCGATATAATACTTTTCTTCTCGCATTTCTATTTCGCGCTAAACTTTCGCTCTTTTAAACTCACTTTGGGCATAATAAGTTCAAGCCCAATTTTATCTAGATATTTATATATAAACATATAAATATATACACTTAAAATAATTTGAAATCGTTTAATTTTATGGAATGTATTTTTTCGATCATTAAGATAAAATATATACTTAGTAAGTGTATATATTTACAAGGAGTAATTACATACATACGAACGTTCAACTTCTCGTTTCTAGAACGATCTAAGAATAGTTAGAAAGAGTGGGGAGAGAGAAAGAGAGAGAGCACGATAAGTAGGTTTACTAAATATACATATATATAAAAGAGAGTATACACATGACGGTATCATAGGATAGACATTTTGTTTATATTACAAATATATATGCTCGTTGTTACCGAGTAATTATTGATAAACCTAATCGTGATTTCACGTCAAACATTGATTATTTTCTACATCATAATTGCTTTTACATTACTCTTTCGACATATTCCATTTCTATAGAATCAAAAAAATAATAAAAATTAAGAAATAAAAGATAGCAAAAAACATATTAATCTTTTCCTAAGGAGAAAATTTTTTGTTTAATATATATCAGTATCTCTCGATCATTATTATTGGAATGAAAATATTAACGAAGTATCAGAGAAGTAAGATTGATTTTTCGTGCAAAATAACACGAAAACGATCGAAATACGACCTCTCACGTTGAACGCAAGATGGCTACCACAGTAAGCGAGTAAGTAAACGAAGT
Source organism: Polistes canadensis (assembly GCF_001313835.1). Taxonomy (NCBI): domain Eukaryota; kingdom Metazoa; phylum Arthropoda; class Insecta; order Hymenoptera; family Vespidae; genus Polistes; species Polistes canadensis. The sequence goes on from NW_014569554.1 coordinate 915,383, forward strand.
AACGAGCGAGCTAAGTTAAGCCGAGTTTAATCGAGTCGAACCGAGTAGAGTCGATCGAGTAGTCGTATCTTCGAACGAATTGTATGCGCATGCGCAACCTGCGCGACGAGAAACTAGTTCGTTAAATAATTATTCGTAATTTCTAACTAAAATCAACGTTTCCTAATCTTTCTTCCCATGTTTATCTCTAAACAACGTTACAAAAGTAAGAGGCCTTAGTCATTTTGTTTGCGTTTAAGATAATAAATAGCTCGGAAAAGATAAAATATTGAGAAATATTTTCTATATAAGTTATTACGAGGACGAGGACGTGCAAAAAAGAACGTCTTCCTTGCGCACACATCAGTTCGGGTAAGTTCGGCTGAAGTCGGTGACGTCAACGTGCGCAATAGTTCAGTGCGCATTGACGAAGGAAAGAGAGAGAAGGAGAATATTGAGGATGAAACGCAAAGAGAGCACGGTTATACCGGGCGAGGAGAGAGTGTAACGCCTGATAAGACCGAGCGATGGTCGCTCTCGTGAGAGTGCGTGATCCGAGCAACGTACCTTTTCTATTTTGACAGTTCTACCTTTCGTCCCGTTGAAGAAAAACAGATAAGGATAATATCTGAGGAAATTTAATATCGGAATAAAAACTGTACTTTTTTAAATACACAGGTATCACAACACAACGGATCCGCCATTATACTTTGTGTCTCTCTCTGTTTTATTATTTTTTATTTTCCTTTTTTTGACTCGATACACAAGCTTCTCTCTCTCTCTCTCTTTCTCTCTTTTCTTTGATCGTTTCACTTTACCCTTTCTCTCGATTTCATAGAACGAGGATGCAAGTTGTCGTGATCGTAGTTTAGTTCGTTCGCGGGTGTCATTGAACGCCGTTGAATTTGAATAGAGTGCGAGAGAGATAGGTAGACGGACAGAGAGAGATATATAAAATAGAAAAGGAAAGCTTAAAAGAGACAAAGACGAAAAGTGGGAGATCGTGAGTCAAAAAATTTTTGGTAATATTCTTTGATACATACGGGGTAGAGAGAGAAATCAAAAAGCAGTGTATTGTGTTTGCTGCTGCTGCTGTGCGCGAACGTGAGATATTGGTGATGTGTTTGTAAGTGCGCGTCTTTAAAGCTTTTTCGTACAAGTTTTATATATATACTACATATACAATATACGTGCAACGAGCCACCTTCGTTTCATCCAACGATATGCTAATTCAGTGAAAACTGGGAAGCAAGTGCTATTCGAAAAAGAAATCGAACGATCAACAAATTTTCCTAACTCTTCTCTTCCTCCTTCTGCTACTGCTCTTGTGTTACGTTTCGGAGTTTCCTTATTTTTCTTTCCCTTTCCTTTTCTTATTTTCTTTCTTCCTCTTTTCCTTTTTTTTACATTCACAGACAAAGGTGACCGCCTTTGGTGCCGCCTCGAGGACTGGCTCTCATTCTTTCTCTCTCTGTGATATAGCTTTTTCTCTTTCTCTTTCTATCTCTTTCCCCTACTCCTACTCCTCTTTTATCCTTCTCGCTCTTTTTCTCTTGTTCTTTTCCTTCTCTTCGTTCCTCTCTCGGTCCTCTTCACCGCAATCCGTCTAGTATATACACGCGCGTTCGACCCTCGAGGGAAAAAGAAGTGGAAGAAAGAGAAGGAGGAATAAGAAAAAGAAAGAAAAAAAGTAAAAGAAGAATAAGAAGAAGGATAAGACGAAGAAGAAGAATGGAGGCGGTAGCCAAGCACGACTTTACCGCGACAGCCGAGGATGAGCTTAGCTTTCGCAGGTGTCAAGTCCTTAAGGTTCGTATTTATGGGAAAAAATGATTTCTTTTTTATTGACAATTTTACTTATTTGATTTCTTCTTTGTTATCTTTATTTTTATTATTATTATTGTCATCGTTGCATTGTGTGTTGTTATTGTTGATTGCATTTTTCGATGACAGACCCTTCGAAAGTATCGTTTCTTCGTACTTTAATGAACCAACTAACCAATCAACGAACGGCTCACCGTCGTCGGGCCAATATACTTGCTTCTGATTGGCTCAGATGCGAGACGACTGATCACCGAACATCCGCAAACATTTCTCATATGCACTCACGAATTTTGTTATACATAAATATTCGATTGGCTTGCAACAATATTTATTATGTTTTTTTATTTCTTTTATGAAATGCAATCATTAAGTCCTTTTATCGCGAGCCGAGAATTTCTTAACAGTATTGTTTTGTAATTTTTATTGGTTGTATACTTTTATGTGCAATCATTACGCAATATTTTTTTTGACACAATTTTTTATTGGCTAATTTTTTAAATTGCATTAATAAAAAGAGTTTACTATGTTACTGGGCAAACAAATGTATGAAATCTCATAATTGAACATTTGTTTGTTTGCCTTTAATATTTTTGTTATTATTTTGATTACAAATAATGTTAGTTTGTTATTTTTGTATAGTAATAATAATAATAATAATCATCATCTAATGATTGGAGTAAATTGTTCTAATGGAATTTGTAATAAAATTTTTGTATCAATCGACTCTAGCGATAACAGTATCTGATTTGATATTTTATTTCAATTAATGTCATATGATTAGATTTTCTAACATCGTCATTAGTGTATAGCTTAATTGCTTTCCATTTTCTTCCTCATAGTAACAATCGATATGATGTGGCTCTATTTTACTATATTCATAGATGATTTCGTATTCGTCGAAAAGAAATTCACCCGCGAAATTCAAAAACTTGAATGGCCATTATTTTATATGAATATAAGTAAATAAACAATAAATAATAATGAAATTATAAAAAATAAATGTGTATTATTTTCACCATTGTTTTTATATTAATATAACTATATATTTATATAAAATATAAAGTAATATTTTATTTCTTTATTAGATTTTGAATATGGAGGATGATATAAATTGGTTCAGAGCCGAATTAGATTCCAGAGAAGGACTCATTCCAAGTAATTACATAGAAATGAAAAATCACGAGTAAGTTTACTTTTTACATATTTTTTTTTACATTGTAATAAATTAAAAGAAGATATACTTTAACTATTCTGATTTCATTTTTAGTTGGTATTACGGAAAGATTACAAGAGCAGATGCAGAAAGGCTATTAATGAATAAGCATGAAGGTGCCTTTCTGATTAGAATCAGTGAAAGCTCTCCTGGAGACTTTTCACTATCTGTAAAGTAAGCATATATTTTTTTCTGCAATGATAATACTTTTAAACAAATCATCAAGTGTTCAAAAATTTATATTATTTCTTTATGACGACAGATGTTCAGATGGTGTGCAACATTTTAAAGTATTAAGAGACGCTCAAGGCAAGTTTTTTCTTTGGGTTGTTAAGTTTAATAGTTTGAATGAACTGGTAGAATATCATCGTACAGCATCTGTATCACGTTCGCAAGATGTTAAATTACGTGATATGATTCCTGAAGAGGTAAGAATGTTCACAAAGTAATTACTATTGATTGGAAATGTAATACGCATATGTATAAAAATATATTTATTTTTTTATTTCACACAGTGTTTAGTGCAAGCATTATATGACTTTGCTCCACAAGAACCTGGTGAATTGGAGTTCAGGCGGGGAGATGTAATAACTGTTACAGATCGCACAGATCAGCATTGGTGGCATGGGGAAATTGGTAATAGAAGAGGACTGTTTCCATCTACCTACGTTACTCCCTATCACTCCTAGGTATAACAAAAATTAAATCATAAGATCTAACAATAACTGAAATAAATCTTTCTACAAAAATTATTGTTTTCATTTTGCTTGTTATTTTTTAGGTTGTAGAAAAAGAACAAATGAATCTTCTGTTTTAGGCCTGATTTAATATATAATGCAGGTCTCAACTATTGACCGCCTTATCCCACCATCAATCATATACAGAATGATCAGTTTCGCTGCAAAAGTAAATCTGGAATATTTTGCGAGCAAAGCACCTATCTGAGTGGGCTACCAGGAATATACTCTGGTGGTTCCAAATGTCGAGTTATTGTAATAATACGATCTCGACATTAAATACTATTTAATAAGGACTTATGACCGGTCCCATTGAAAAAACATTTCTTACATCCTTAGTAATCCATACGAGAGTGTGTAGAGAGTTCCTTGATGTATTACATGACAGGGTAGTGTCCACAATTGTTTTTGTATATCGCGTTAGATGGACAAGTTTAAATCTTCTCTATGGGACTGAATATGCTGCTGCTACCATTTGAAGTTTAACATTGATAAATGTCGTATGTGTATATCGTATGTCTCTACGATCAAATAGAAATCCATGTAATGAATATCATTCATTAACTGCACATATTTTTTTCTTTTTATTTGACATATATATATATATATATACCAAGTGCTCTAAGCGTGCACAATCATTAAAAATATTTCATAAGTTAAATTTAAAAAAGCCGTAACATCGACATATATTATAAATGAAACTTGAAATGGTCTTTAGTATTTCTTGGTAGTCCATTTTGAAAATGGTGTTATACATCACAGATAATAAGCATATTAGTCTTTTGCAAGCATGCTCATTGGCCATATTAAAACTATAATTATTATATATATATATATATATATATATATACTATATTAATATATAATATACTATATAATATATTATATATATATATACATCTTATATATGCTATCTCAGATAGTAATTCAGGAGAACTGGGATTTACATAAATCTTGTATTTTTTAATACAGATACCACTAATCGAAGAAACCGGGACCTTGGCGAGAAAAGGGCCTAGTTACAAAAAATAAAATAAAATAACAATTGCATAAGAAATCTTACTAAAAAAAAGAACAAAACAAAATTATAATAATAATAACTTTATATACGAACGTGTATAGCGTTTAAAAAGAAAAAAAAAAAAGCGCATCGCCTTTTGGCATTAGACAATTTTTTGTTGTCTCTTTTTATCGTCAATATTTTCGCAAATGAATAAAAGAAGAAGAGAGAAAGCATTTCTTTTCTTACGTTTTTATTATACGTTCGATAAATAACGCGAATATTTCAGATATATTATCTGTACCATACACATACACACACACACACATACACATACAGCGTACACACATATACAAATACGAATAGACTAAATATATATATATATTATATATATATATGAATAAAAAAGAAAAAAAGCTTGTTCGATTTTTAGTCATAAGGAAATATTGAAAGAATTGGTGTAATCTGTTTTAAAAAGTTATTATTATTAATTATCATTGTTTCTCTCTTTCTCTCTCTGATCATCTATATTATACATACATAAGCAGTTAAAGCGCTTAAAGAGATTTATTTTGTAATTAAAAGAATCTTATGGAATGCGTCAGGTTTGAAAAATAATAATTATAATAATAAAAAATAATTTTTGTTTTATTTTAGAGATTTACTATTTAGCGGGGAGAGACAAATACTACATATACAAAAATATTGAAGAAGATAATCATATAAGATTATTTAAAATAAATATTCTGACTGATTATCTTTGACACAATTGTGTAAGAAATATTACATGAATGCAGAAATATAAAGAAATACGAATACTTCATATGATAAAAACACTATTGCTATTTAAAAAAAAAAAAAAAGAAAAAAAAAATAGTAAACAAATATTGCTAATATGCACTTTATTTGTCTAGCAAATTTTTTAATCTGCCTATTTCTCATTTGTTGCAAACAAAAATAAAAAAAAAAACAAATGCCAAGAAGCGATACGATATTATCGAAGTCTGCCATGTGTTAATTTTAATTTGCACAGTTACACAATATTTAAAATATGAAGTTTGTAATTTTTAAAACGATACAAGAAGTCTATATTGTACATTTAACAAGAAAAACAAAGAAAAACAACCACATAAAAAATATTCTGTTTACTGATTTCAGCAATTATTGCTTTTTTCTTCTCTATGTAAACAATGAAAAATTTTTAGTCTTATTGTGTAATTATTATTATTATTAATTATTATTATTATTATTGCGTTATATGTTACATTTTATTATTAACAATATATTGCATTAATCATATTTGCATGCTTTTTTTACTTACGCCCATAAACCATATATGCCTATATTGTATAAGCAAAAATCACTTATACTATTTATTGTCTCGCTATCTATCAATTTTATTACACTGTTTTTCATTGTTCGTAAATGAAAATTTAAATTTATATTAGAGAAGTACACTTTTTATATAACTTTTTTAAAGAGAATAACGAATATTATAGAAAAAGTATAGAATTAATTCCTTTCTCTTTTTTTTTTTTTTATTTTTGTTCATTCATTTTAAACTGAAGCTGTAAGTAAAATTCCTTTATAATTTTATGAATAAAGAAAAAGTAAGACTGTTTTATATGATTAATTTATCAGTGATATATCAAATACATCGATAAGATTGTAAAATAATGAAATATATAAGAACTGATATACATTCAAATTTTTATTTGTGTTTAAAACACTGCGTCTTTTATTTTTACTGTTATTTTTAACTTTTTTTTTTGTAAGTTGGATTATTTTATATATATGTGTGTGTGTACGTGTGAAATAACATAGTTCCTGTTAAAACTTTTTTTATTCGTCGTTGGAATAACAAAAAAAATCTATTTCACAATTTTTCTTTAAGAGTATAATAAAAATTAAAAAATAAGGAAATTTAAAGAAGTTAACGTTAAGTAAAAATTTAACATATAATTACCATTGATTTTTAATGGCTTTTTTTGTAAAATAAGTTTGGCTCGTACTTAAAGATGCAATATACATGTATTTTCCATATTTATTATCCGTTTTTAAAACAATAAATTGCTAATATTCGTAATAATGATGTAGAAGATATTATAAATTAGTGATTTTTAATATAAATTCATCAATTGCGCATAACAGTATGAATCTCTCTTTCAATCTCTACATATTTATCACTTTGCTAAGATTTGTCAAATTTTATGCATTATTGTAGCGTATTAAAGAAAAAGAAAAAAAAATAATACATAAACAAAAATAAAAAAAAGACCTATTTGTATGCAGATAATAAATAAAGCAATATTTACATCTGCTTATGTAGTATATAAGCAATGTATTTTGACACACATGTACAAGCTGTTTAAATAAATCTGGAATTGAGTTGTCACTTGACAACAGCGTACCACGATACTTTGGACCAAGAAATAGTATAACAAAGAAATGTATTCAAGCTAAACGTTTGCATAAGAAAAATAATAATAAGAAGTTTAGCTCTGATAGTGCCAATTTCCTTGATTAATATTATTTATTTTTTGAATTAATAATTAAAAAAAAGAAGAAGAAATATTCTTAATTCTTTGCTTTTTTCATCTATGTACGTTATTTTAATAAAATAACCCTGCGAAGTGGATCTTAGAATCAGGAAAAGAACAAATGTATTATATTGATGAATACATTTGAAATTATTGCACGTTTGTGGTACAACCATTAGTAATTATTTACTGCCTGATATATAGTTAATCTTTACTACCAAATGTATATTATGTAACGATGTATCATAATTATAGTACAATAAAGCATTCTCAGAAAGTAATATTAATTTATCCCTTCGTTAAATCTTATGTTTATTTAACGTTATAGTGGGTAGTATAATTGGTTTTATAAGAGATCTACGAATTTTATAATAATAATGTATTTAAAAATTATTTGTATTTACAAGAATATTATTATAGATCAAAATTAAAATTTCATCAATAATAATGGATTGAAGTAACACGAAATGAACATTAATTGTTGCTTGTATCAATGATCAACATACGAGTCTGTAAGAAATATATCTTCCTGCGGTTTCGGAAGGTCTTATAATTTTTACTACTTGTCCTCTTTTCAAACCAAAGTAACGAGCAACTGGATCACCAGCTTGTATACGCATTAATTGATTTTCTTTAAGTTTATATCTTGTTAGTAATTCATCTTTTTCATCTGGAGTTAATACTATGTGTTCAGGTACCAGTTCATGTTCTGTGATATTTATCAACAATTCAGATTCCAAAAATTGTTCTAAAATATATTTAGGTGCCATGTCTACTAAGGATTGTTTAGCAGATGGTGTCATACCTTGCTGCACAACAATGATTGCTCTACAAATATTATAATTAAAATGTAAATTAATTTTGCATTATAACAAATCTTTTCAAGATGCATACCTATGAATTTTTTCTTCCTGCATACGCTGACAATAAGTTTTTATAGTTTTTATGCCAATTTTGGGTTCATCAGGAAAGAATACAAAAAGTTGATCTGTAGGATCATCGTTGTGTGCAACTAATACAATAAGATCGCTACGTGCTGGCTTTTTTTCACTTGGCTTGTCACCAAATTGTTCTTTAAATTGTTCTAAAGTTTGATCCAATTCATCCTGTGTTACAAGATAACCTCTATCATGGCACAACTGCATCACTGTTTTACGAATTCGCCACAATTTATATGTTTCTGCTTCATCATCCATTTTGTAATGTATATAAATATATTTTTAATAAACAACTAGATGTTAATTTCAATTATTTTACTTAGTTTTCTTATTTGAATTGGAAATATTCAATCTCAATAGCGCGTATCACGCCGAATAAAATAAACAAATATTTCAATTGTTAGCTTTCGACTACCTACCCTACGCGTCATTTCCGCCCGTAACACAAATATTATTTCTAACTTATCTCGATAGGGTAATGTCAATTTCAATATCGATTAGGTAGATCACTGCATTATCGACAGAATTTTTTTAAAGTGAAAGAAAACACGTTTTCGTTAAGATCTTAAATTTATTTAGTTTCTCGCAATTTTCTTTTTAGATTTCCTTGAGTTTTAATCGGAATAAATATTTTTTAATTGTTGTTCGCCGTAATAGTTTAACATGGATCAATATTTTAAAAGCTATGAAGAATTAGATGTAAGAAATAGGTTATAAATAAATGTTTACATGAATATATTATAATAAAATAATTTTTAGGTCCATCGTTTAATGCTTGATGATACGTCTAGAACTTTAGCATATAAAAATGCTATATTTAAATGTGCAGATAAATTCAAAGACAAAGTAGTTATCGATATTGGTGCTGGGACAGGTGTTACAAAACCGTAAAATATAAATTTTATATGTAAAATGATGTGGAATCTTAATTGTTTTAAATGAATACATGTTTTTAGGTATACTCTCTATTTTCTGTGCTCAGGCTGGTGCAAAAACAGTATATGCAGTAGAAGCTAGCGAATTAGCCAAAATATGCAAGGAAGTTGTTACTGAAAACAATTTAGGAAATGTAATTGAAGTAATTCATAGTAGGGTCGAAGATCTGGATCCAAATAATATTCAAAAGGTAGATGTTATAGTCTCTGAATGGATGGGATTTTATTTAGTACACGAAGGAATGTTTGAATCAGTTCTATTTGCTAGAGATAATTTTTTACGTGAAGGAGGAATCTTATTCCCGTCAGTAGCTAAATTGTTTGCTGCTCCATGTCAATTGCCAAGTATGTTCCAATTTTGGGATAACGTTTATGGAGTTAGTATGAAGTAATTATCATTTTTATTACCATTTGTATATAATTTGATAATTTAAATTTACGTTATATAAAATCTACGTTAAATTTGTTTTATTTTTATTTAGATGCATAGGAAACCATTATCGAAAGAATAAATCGATGAAACCAGAAATAGCATTGATGAATCAGGATGACATTTTAGGGGATGGTAAATTAATTACTTGGTTAGATTTAGAAACCATTAGTTTAGAAGAAATAAATACTTTGGGCGACGACGAATATGTATCAGTTTGTAATAAGGAAGGATTATTACAAGGAATTTGTATCTGGTTTTCTGTCGAATTTCCGGATGGTTCAGAATTATCTACAGGACCATTTGATGCATCAACGCATTGGAAGCAAACTATAATTGTATTGCCCGTAGATGTAAAAGTAGAAAAAGACGAGCCTGTGGCATTTCATTTAGAAATAAAAAAGGACACTTCGAAAAAAAGAAAATTTAATATAGAATTTATATTATTAGATGCTGCCGAAGTTGAACACGAAATTCCATGTTTTTGTTATATGACTAAGTGTATTGTAACGAGAACATATTTAATAGAACAATCGAATGATATCACAAAAGACTGAAATTATTTGCATATAAGATGATTATGCGATGTGCAGTTCTATTATAAAAGTCTTATTTTATTATTTACATTGCTAATATAATATAATATTATATAAATATATAATATGTAGTAATTTTTTGTAAATAAATAAATGAAAATATCATTGATAGAACAATATATATAAAATGTAACGAAATTAAAAAAATGTTTTTATCAAAAATTATATATATGTATATAATATGTTTTTATTACTTTATAACAGTTTAAATAAAAAAATAAAAACATGATAACTATAAATATAATTAACAATAAAGTTTACAAAAGGAATAATACTTTACACAATGTAAATATATTTTACGTATAGGAATTTATAATTTCTTTACAATTTTATATTGTAGTACCAATATTAAGACCATTAGTTAAATGGTTGGATAAATAACTTATATCATATACGTTAAGATCTTAAGATCTGTGTTAATTTACATGTACTGGGTACATGCGTCTCTCTTTCTTTCTTTTTCTTTTTTTTACGCAAATGTAAATAATTGGAAGAAATTAAGAAAATAATCTCATCGTGTGTCTTAATCACATTGTCAAATGTGTGAATGGATTTTCTTTATAATTTTATTTATATAATATAAAGAATGAGAAATAAATATATATATATATAAAATAATAAAGAAATTTATCAGATTGGGATATATAACATTTTTTTTTTGAGATATATAAGAATATAATGCATATTTGCTGTCACTTATTTTGGATATTTGATTAATCTGCTACAATTCGCTACAATTTGCTGAATACGTCGTACATTTCATTTGAAAATCGTCATTTCCTACAGCTTTTTCGTTTATATTAGTTCCTTTTTTTCCATTAATATGTTCATGAATTCTGCATTGCATTAGCACGACAGAAATGGTAATGGTTGTTTTTTTCTTGCGCTTACTTGCATACTAACGTCATAAGAAATAAGAAGTAAGAATTGCATACACAAGTATTGAATAAATTTGATAATAAAATTTGATAAGTTTATTAACTTCTTACCAAAAGTAAGACAATATGTAAGAATAAATTTGTTGTCTTATACATTTGGGAAAGAAGTAATTTCTATAATATTTCTATTATCAGTTTGTAAATTTCTATGAAGCATATAATAATATTATGCACACGTTACAATCTCATATTTATGTGTGTTTATGCATGAAATTTAATTCTATAATATCATTCAAAGAGTATTTTAACTTACTTACAATTAGTAAAATTTCTATTCGTACAAAGTACTTGGACACATCTATATTTAAATGCAATTTTCTCAGAAAGATTATTTAATGTCAAAATTATAAATTACTGGTATTTTATCATTGCATATACATATATCAATAATAGTATGCGCACTCCATCGAGCTATTATGTTTAATTTATCGAAAACAATTTTATTCTTTTTTATTTTATTTCTTTTAAAGTATAGATTATAATAGATCTTTTATTTGTACATAATATTTAACTTGCTGTTAGACTTTCGAAATTATATTGATATCAAGCATGCATCTGGATGAATAGACCGATAATATTAAGCAACTGTACAAATATCAATATTTGCGAAACCGAATAAGATGGAGATAAAATATATTTCATAATATATTTATATTATATATATTTTTCATAATTTATTATTTTAAAGAAATTAATATATTGTTCGGAAAACAAATATTTTTAAATAAATTATGAAAATATATTCGTCTCAGAAAAGAAAAATGTATACTGGATTGTTAAAACTAGTCACTTATATTGTGTTAATTTAATTAAAATTTCTTTACAAAGAAATTTAAAACTATTTGTAGTTTTGTAACAAATAAGATTTCCAAAAAGGCAGTTATATGGTAATTATTAATGATTTTATTTTTTTTTATATTTATATTTAAAGATCTCTCATGAACTTACACTCAGAATAGGATAATAATGTTTTTATATCTGAATTTTATTAGCTGAGTGTGTGTATGTGTATGTATATATTATTTTTAATATCAAGAACAAGTTGGATTAAACATGATGGAAAACTAAATCTCTACTTGTATAATGTAAGATAATTCTTTTTTTTTTAATTTTATTGTGTATGCATAAATATTCATTCAATTTGTCTATTTTTTTTATAAATATTAATAACATGTATATCGTTTAAAGAATTTGGTACTTGTATACACTTTATATTTGCAAATGGGCAGCATATTTACCTAAAAAATTTTATGTTTTGATAATTATATTTATTCCATATTCATCTTTTTTCTTTTCTTTTTATTTTTTTTTTCAACCAAGATTTATTTTATACTTCGTTCTACCTAAAAATATTGTGATTTCAATAGCTCGATATATATATAAACACATCTTATGCAATGTCACATATTAAGTAAAGTGTAAATAATTATTTTATTTGCTTCTTGTGTGTAATTTTATAATTAGCAACGTGTTTAATAGATTTTGCTTTATGTTCATTTTAAATGGAGATTCGATCAAAAAGACACCAGTAATAAATTTTATCATCGATTAGAGCAGAATAGTTTGAAATATTGTGGAAAATTTATAAAATTCCATCCATAAGTACATAATGTATACAAATGTATGTATTATATATACAAGAGAATCATTACATATACTCTTATATATTTTTTGATAATAGGCAAGTTTAATGGAATGGCTTGTAAAGTGAAACTATGTCAAAATTAATGGAACAAGTACTAAAAGTAAAGTACTATAAAAGTAAGTATATTATCTTCATAAGAGCACGCTTTCACATATGTATTTAATAGAATTTAATCTAATATAGAGTAAATAACAAGGAAATACATATGGTGAACTATGTATGTTAACGAGTTCATTTATACAATTGTCTATCTATATACAATATGTAAATACGAGAGTCATTCATTCTAAATATAATTTCAAGTTTAATCTTCTCCTGGATATTTTAATTCATTATATATTAGAACAGCGTGAATATTTTTCTTTTCTTTCTCTTTTTATTTTATTCTGTTCGCACTCTGTGTATTGTGTGTTCGTTATTATTATTAAAAATCTATAATGGCATCCCAGACTTTGCGATGAGCTTTAAATATCTAACACTCTGCTGACTATTAGAAATGTTTAATTTGAGGATAAAGATAAAGATAGAATATTATATAAAGGTACTCTATAAAATTATTAGATATGCTATAATACATTTTTAAATATACGTTTAGAATGTATTATTAGGCATAGAGAATACATAATAGTGTATTACTTTTATTATCATTAATTGTTTTTCTTTTTAATAATTACTTGTTCAAATAAATGTACAAAAAAGTAAATAATAATGAAGACAAGAAAAATAAAGAAAAATAAAGAAAAATAGAAAAAGATAATACAGTGCCGAGATATTTATATACTATTGATTGGTGTCTGTATCGTTTCGTATAGATTAACCATTGATAATTATATAATTTAAGGATATCATTACCATCGAGCCTGTTGCTAACACTTTGCTTTTATTTGATTTTTATCATTTTATTAACTGAGGCGTCAAATCTTGTGTTTTTTTTTGTTTTTATAATAAGTTGTTATAATCGTGTACATCGTTCGTGCATACGCATAAACCATTTTTTAAAGTGATCATATAAATATATATACAAAAATAATATAATAATATATATAATAATTATTATTTATATTATATTTTATATAATAATTATTATAATATTATATATATATATTCGTACAGTAAGAATAAGAATATCAGAGAAGAAAATTAATTATAAAATTAAAATTTTACGAGTAACGGTAGCAGAGCCATTTGTCATTCTAATTCATGCTTGTTTTGTTTAAGTTTTACTTGTCATTGATAATATAATCTAAAGAAATATTAGGCGAAATGTTGACCAATTAAAATGTCACATACCCAAGTTTTTCCAAAGGAATGAAAGATTGTTGAAAATCACAAATACATTACTCGGTGCAATTAAAAGACGTACGTTACACGGTTGTTCCATATGTACTGAACATCGCTCTGGTGGTATCCGTATCTAGAGTAACATCTTCCGGTGAAGCTAAATCAACTTTAATCGATCCAGAATTATTTCTTCTTCTTGTCACACCTCCACCCCAATTGGAAAGAGTCCAATGATAATTTTCACCCTCCTTATCGTTATTCGCAGTCTGTTGGGTTTCATCATTGTCTTTATCTAAACCAGTCTCTATAGAGACAGAAGATTGTGATGCAACTGAGTCAAAACTAGAATCTCCACCACCTCTGTAACGGCTTACACATTCGGTAGCCATTTCACCAGGTGATTCTTCGATAGCTCGTAAAATATTTTGACAAAGCTCGGAATCTAATGGAATTGGATCTTCGGAATCACGATTGTGAATGGTAATTGCTATATGTGCCGGATGTGGAATAGGAAGTGGTATTACTAATTTCTCGGCACTGTATGGTCGAATTTGACGTTTCCATGGTTGCCATCGTCCTTCTATGCTACCATTTGTTGAAACTGTACGTCTTCTGACTTTGGTAGATGTTAATAATCCGGTGGTATCGCTAAAAAAAATTGATATATATATATATATACATATGTTTCCAATTACCTATCAATATCACTATAACGTTTTAATATACTATACCATCGTTTATCAGATTTTTTGCTATTACTGGCTTGCTTTGCTCGAGGATTAAATGCTGAAACTTCAAGATATGGGCTATGTACTTGAATATTTCCGCGTGGTGCATAAACTGCCCCTAATAAATCAGGCCCATTTATACCACCTAATTCAGTACTATGAACCATATCTGTGTATCGTGACAAATCAACACCCGGATGTGGTTCTAGTCTAAATTTAGTATCAGAATCATCGAGAGGTTGAAGGAAATCCAGACTAAAAATGTCAGCATACATGAGACCAGCTAAACCTGCCCAGTCACCAACACCCAATCCTTTATTTTCCCAAAAGTCTTCTTCGTTTCCAGTTAGACGGGCAAATACGTGTAATGGGTAAAGTCGTTCTAACATCAGGGCACCTTGTTGTATAACTACCTGTATTATCATTAGAAATCAAACATAAATCATAAAATAAGATTACAATATTTTTATATAAAAAATAATAACGCACCTTTAAATCAAATGTTGTTAGTTTAATCTTGCTTCTTACAGCCACGCCAAGTCCAGTTTGTAAATTTTTCCTTCGCCGTTCTAATTTTTCGTGTAGAACAGCAATAAGATCTCTAGCTTCTTTTTCAAGCGATTTGTACGGATCTTTCATCTTCGCAAGGCCAGCGGCAAACGGACCAAAACAAGCTTCTACGAATTGGCTAAAATCTCTTTGCGGTTGAGTTATTAATCTTTCTATTTCTTGTTGAAAAGCTAATAATTCATCCAGCTCTAATTTAGCTTCAAACGCGGCTAACGCTTGTTCCGGTCTTATCTTAAAAAAAAAATATTTATTTTATTAGAAAATTATTTGAATGGTCGATTAATTTTTATTTCCGTAATTATTCAATTTGATTCTCTTACTTGATAATAATAATCTGATGCTAATCCTGGTCCTGCTATTCTTTTAACTACAAAGCTGTCGCTAGCAGGAATTCGTCCTCTATTTTTGATTACCAAATGGAACATGATTGTATCCCATACCACTCTAATGCAATAACGTATCACAGCAACTATAAAAATAAGTACGTTACATAAAAATATATTCACCCTATTAAAAAGATAAAATAAAATAAATTTCTTACTAGTAAGTATTACAAAAGAAATGATAGGGCATACAACGAGAGCTACAATTAAGGCTGCTATTGGTTGTAAACATCCTTGTATACCAATATTCCAAACCAATGCTTCCATAACAACTAAATAGCGATTGCGACTTGATTCTGGGCTATCTAAATCCATGATAAGTGCCATGAAAGCATGTAATGTTAAAGTAATCAAAGGCATCCTGAAAGATATAATTATTTTAGGAACAAAATCAAATTATCAAAAAAATTCTAAAAAGATCAACATTTAACTAACCACATAATAGCAGTGAGTGCAATAAGTAGAGATCCGAAACTTGCAAGTATACATACGACAGGGAAAATAAATAATATAACAAGCGTTCCTAAAAGGCCTTTGGCGCCATAATTCCATAGCCTATTTAAATGTCTTGTCATTCCCTTGCCGATAAATCCTATAACACAAATAAAAAAATAATATTTATTTGAAATATAAAATATTGATATATGTGATAAAAAGATTTACCTGTATCCGGTTCTGTTTCAAAATGCGTTCGACTTTTACTGATATGCCTCCATAGTGCTACTAATCGAGAACAGAGAGTAGGCATTTGTGAAGATTTTCGTGGGAACAATGTGCCATTGAGTTGGCTTAATTCTAAATCAGGAGTAAAAGGTTGCACAAGTAACAAAGCACGGATGGAGACTGGACTATACCATGGAACTGCTACTCCCAAAAGAAACATTGCATTCCAAGTCCAACACCATGTTCTTGCTATGTAATTTATCCAACGCCACATTGGCCACCTTCGTGTAAGGTAGGTAACGTAGATTAACGATATCTAATGTACATTTTATATAATTGCTAAGTTTATAAAACTTATCAAGTTTTTTCTTTTCTTCAACTTACCTAGTCGTCGTTGTACGTACTACTTCTCTTTCAACTAAGAAAACAGGCTGACTCGGATCAGCGCGTGGTGTTGTTATGGACGTTGGTGTATTGCTTAAAACTGTTGGAATGATTTCAGATTGACCTTGAAAATTTCGTCTTATTATCCAATTTTTTGGAAGCCATATTTGTGTCGGCCATTGAAAGCTCCTAGTCGGTGTCTTAACTTTACGTAATTCTTTCAATAAAACTGGCTCTCTCTATAAGAAATTAAAATATTATAAACAATTATAAATAAAATAATATATATATATATTTATATAATTAAAAAATGTTTGTATATATACCTCTTTCATAAAAACTAAATCACGATTGAGAAAGTAACAGGTCTGTTGCAAATTTTGATGACTGCACAATGCAAGAGCTTCCTCGTGAGCACACCACTCGCATTCCTCTATAAAGTTTTCTTCGGCTTCTCTCATACGATCTCGCATCCATGGTTGTATTCGTGATAAAACCGGATGTTCGAATTCAATATGTTGTCTTAAACACTCTTTCGTTTGTAGCAATTTTCGTTGGACATTTTCAATCGCTCTGTGCATTAATACGACGGATTGTGCTTGTTGGACTAGAAGTTGTGCAATACCTTCACCGAGTGCAAGTATATCCGGATGCGACAGAATGTTGGTATATACTCTTTGTAAATATTCTCTCATCACTGCTTCATTAACTTCCTAAAAAAAAAAAAAAAAAAACCGTAGAAAAACATGTTTTTAGTAAAATTTATGGCCAAATAAAAATAATAAAAGTAGAGTTTTACGTACTCTTTCTATTTCTTCATCTGGTTTTTTCTGTGCTCTTAATTCTGATATCAGTCTTTCCCTAAAATGAAGAAACCAGCCACGAGTTTCTTTCTCTAAAATCGAGACTAGTATTGGTAAAGCCTTTCTGATAATGTCTCTGCTAAATAATCTTAGGTCAACAGCAGCTCCACCGGGTGTACCAAACACAAAAGGAATTGGAACGGGTAATAACTGAGATGATTCACGTTCAACCTCGAATTTTTCCATTGTTGCTCGACGTAGTTGTTTTCTTACAAATCCACAAAGCAGTTCTAATGAATCTTCATACTCTGGCTATACATTAAAAAATATAATATATAAATATGTGATATATCTTTATACTTTGATAGTATATATTAGAAACTATAATAAACGATATACTTTTATAGAAAAACAATGTACTTACTCTACATACTAACTCTGCAACTAAATATCGACAACGTTCTTCTCGAATTTTGGCATCTAAATTATGTGCTTGCAGAGATGGCACACCTATTATTATGTCTGTAAAGATATATATACATTGTAATAATATAAATTAAAATAATAATTATAATTAAAAATATTATAAATAATTTTGGATAAAATTTTAGGTCATCTCAAAAGTTTCCTTTTTTTTTTGTAGTAATTTTACGCGCACAATATTTTGTGTATGTTGAGTAATATACAGTATAGGAAAAGGTAATAGAATATAATAGATATTAATTTAGTAAAATAACATAAAATAAAAAATATTGCGCATACAATATTGTGCAACTTATCACCAAGAAAAAACAAGAAATTTTCGGGACGACCTAATATATTTATTTATTTATTTATTTGTCTTACCGAGAAGACGTAAAAATCCTGTTAAGAATGCTTTAAAAGATTGCGAAACACTGAAACAATGGGACACTAATCTAGCTTTCGCAGTTACTACAAGAAATCTAGTAGCTAAGGCAAGATCTCTGAGTAGTGCTTCGCGTCTTCTGTCTCTTCCACGTTGAAGAAGAGCACTTAATCGCCATCGATGTATCTGGCCGGCAAAATTGATCGAATCCACTTCGAATTCCCTGTACAAATAATAGCGCAAAATGCAGGTAATTAGATAATATGTAAAATTGTATGCATGTAAATACATTTTTGTGTCCATGTAATTGTGCAAATATAATTTCGACGTTTATAATAAAAAGAGAAAAAAAGAAGGTAAAAGTAGAATAATAATATTTAATAAATTCTACACGACGAACTATACGATTAAATGTTAACAAACACACAATAACTGAAATCTTTTTTATTTATTTATTTGTGTTTTTTTTCTAAAACGATTCATTCTTTTCTTTTTTAGTTTAATTAAACAATTTCTGATATTTTTCTATAAAGATATGTTATTGCTAATTAAAATATCACACGATATTTTTTCAATGATTTGAAAAACAAAACTAAATATACACTTACATATGTAACTTTGCCTATGGACATTGTAATATGTAAAAACTAATAATTATATGTATCTGTTTTTTTCTATTTTTACAAGCATGTCTCCTAAAAATAATATAAGATAAACCCACACCACGTTGCAATGTTTTACAGTGATAATTTTTTAAATATTATATATATATGCATATATAATATATTTATATATATATATGTACAATGTAAGTAAAACATGCTAAAGAGATGCAATAGACATTTGTTAGATACTATACCAATTACATATGTTCGATTGAATTTTCTTTTTTTTACCAGATGAAACCTTTACTTTCATAATTTGAAGTGCAAGTAAAAATGATATATATTAATTGCTATAGTTAATATATTTATACATAGCATTATATATGTGAAACTTTGGAAAAAAAATTTGTGCTTCTTTTTATTTGAATAAATTTGTAATTTCTTTTTCAATTGTGAATAAACCTTAAGGAAAGTTCGTGTTTGAGTGATTTGTAAGAATAGACAAATACAACACTGAAACTGACAAGTAGAGCATCTAAAACAGTTTATTATTAATGTATAATAATTTGTTTTATTTTTTAAATAAATAGATTGATCGATAAAATAATATAGAAATAAGGCAAATGTGTGTATGTGATTTTATAATAATTATGTAATTAATTCAGCTCTTTGTCTCAGTTTCAGATAGATTATTGCTTAATCATTAAACATTTTAGTATTTAATTTTCACTTATGCGTGTGACATACCCGCATTTTCGAATGCTCTCCAACTGAGTGGCATTCAGCTTCTTCGGCTTTCCGTATTTATCCTTGTGCAAGCTTTACAAAAATACGTTAAAACGTTTATCAGAGATGAAAATATAAAAATGAGTTAATAATCCTATCGTCCTAATTTTTCTTCCTTCGCGTATCACAATTGTTTCCACAAAATTAACAATTATTATTTTTTTTTCTTTTGTTTGTTTAAAATTATATGTAATATGTAATAAAATTGTTTGTATATTTATTCGCTTGCCGATAGTAGAAAATTGCTACCCGGAAGACTGAAGATTCAAAACCACCCCAAATATATGATCTATATATATATATTAGAAATATTTATTGAATTGATAGAAGAAAAAATACAAGAAATTTTGCACACTCCATGCCGACTAATGAAAACTGCACTATAAATATCACACAAAATATCTTACTTGTTTCTAAATCTACATTATTAATGATACTGTGTCTAATTGTTACACACATTACTTTCGTGTTTTTTCAAATACTTACGTACTGCATTAATCTACCTGTATAATATTGGCAAATACATTAAAATCATGTTCAACGTGGAAATGAAATAATCTTTCTTTCGATGATAATATATTTGATGGTGATCGCTAATAATATTTAATCTAGCGAGAATAATCTAACATCTAAATTAGAAACTAACAATAAGTAATATTGATGACTATAAAACTACTGATTGAAAAATAAAAAACAAAATAAGGACGAGAGAAGAGGAGGAGGAGGAGGAGGAGGAGAAAGAAAAAGAGAGAGAAAATGAAGAAGAAGAACAAAAAAATAATTAAAAACAATAATATATAAATATAAGAGAAGAAAATTTGGTTACATAGAGAGAAAGAGAGAAATAACAAAAAAGAAAATGGCGGTACTACTTTTTATTTTCAAAGACTTACCCTCTCTCTCTGATGCTTTCTAATTGTTTATTAGTAAGTCTTCGAGGTTCTCCTTTGCTATCAACTGCTACGGCATCCAATTCGTCGAAACTAGGTGCTACGAAGAGATCCTTCAAGTGATGTTTCTTTCGTGCGAGCGTGTCTTCGCCTTCCGTATTCGTGGAAAGTGATGGTGGCAAGATAATCGGAAACGTTCTCCAATGATAAAGAAATTGTTGTGCAACGTCTTTGATATTGTGTACCAATGCCTCCACTTCGGCTGGTGCACCACGTAAGTGCGACGTGTCGAATTCAACCGGTTCTTTCTATACATTCATTAACATCAATATTGGTAATTGCATAAAAGACAAAAAATTTATATATATATATATAATTGTAAATTAAATTTAATAATTTATAACGCACGAATACTCTTCTCTAGGTTCAGCCTAATATTTGTCCCCAATATGCAATAATTTATTAAATAAAAATATAAAAGTAAAAACAAATATATATAAGAGAGAGGGTACACGTAATGTTATGGGGAAATGAAAAGATTATTACCTCTGGCTGAAGTCCATCTCCATTTCGGTGATAAGGCTGGTGAGGATAAGCCTGATGATTCGGTCCCGTGTTGGCGGAGTTGGCGGAAGCCGAGTTCAGATTGTGGGGCATCTCGCGCGTAAAGAGCGTGCGCGGCGGCTGAGGTCAGCTGCCCCTTATTCCGACTATCTCCTCATAAACCATGCTGCTGGTCGCCACCATTTATCATAGCACGCTGTAAGTAAAGTATAAAAGTATTTCATCGATAAGAAGAAGAAGAAGAAGAAGAAGAAGGGTTTATCTTTTTATTTAAGAAATTCAAAGGTTAAATGTTCGTTCGCCAAGATGGCAGCTCTTACAAATGCGCCATATTGGATTTTGTAGAAGCTTGCAATCCATCATTTGTAATAGCGTTGAAATTGTTTTTCTTCTAATTAATCTTTTTAATGATATATGTCTATACGTTAATATATATATAATTTATATATTTATTTTTTCTTTTTAGGTTAATTGCAATACATTTAATTGGAAAAAAGAATTTTAATTGATAACTTTTGTATCCTATAAATAATACGTATTAGTTTCGTATTAATTTAATTCGATAACACATTCAAAAGGAAATCGATTAGCAGCTAGGATGAGAGCCCCACCCAGAACGCACTCACGCAACCTGTTTATCGGTTCGTTACGCGCAAAAGGAGAATGGAGTTACGAGAATAAATTATTTATTTATAGTCTGTTCTTGTGTTAACATTAATGAAAATGTTATCATAAGGTTTTATACATACATATGTATGCATGTTAGAAAGCAACAATATTAGGTTACGGTAATATCTTATGGTATATTTATAAAAAAGAATATGTTTAATTAATAAAATATAAATTTATATTACACGCGGGGTATAAATATGCAAAATTTATCATAAATATTTTATCGCATTAAAAAAGAAATATTATTTTCCAAGTATGGAAAATTTCACACATGTGAGAAAAATGTTTTGAGAGAGAAAAAGGATAATCTTTTCAGTCAGATAAAAGTAAATATAGAAGCATCAGAGACCATCAGAGCGGTCTTATTTATCCGTCACGTATGGTGATTTCGAATGAATGTAAGGGTCTCCCCCATTAACCGATTATACCCTATTAAACAATTAACATTCTGTACATTCCACTTGACGCTTCTCATTTATTTGTCTTTCTTGACTTTTCAATAGTTTTGAACGAGTAAGCGCAATGCAACACAACAACCCTCTGATCTCGTTCACTACTTATATCGTATAATAAGTAAATAAGTATTATATATTTACTTATTTACTTTTTTAAAGAGAACATAGATACATGCAAATAAGTACACAATTAGATTGCAAAGAGGGCGCGTTATTTAAAAGTTCGAACCTCCTTTTGCTTATATGTATTGAGAAGTGGCTATAAATATTTTGCAAAGAGCAAAGCTCTGAAATAACGTTCCACGGGACACGCTTTTAGAAAATGGGTCGGTTGCACACTGAAATTCAGCACATCAAATCTAAACGCTTTGAGAATTCTACGGAATTTCGTTAAAGCCCCTCTTTGATGTTTTTATTCTGTTAAACATGTTCTACTTACATATGTCCTGTTTTTCAGAGTGTATCTTACTTTCAACTTTCCTTAGAAATTGATATTATTACCAATTAGGTTTACAAAATTTATATCTACCTTATACCATTTATATATATATACATATATTATCGTATAACATTATTTTAATATTTGTGAAAGTCTATATGTGTCTGTCTTTTTATTTTTTTTTATCAAAATAATAAACAAAAAATTTTACGATAGAAATTTAAAAATTATCGCTCGAATTACTTCAAAATGGCCGATATAAAATGATAGATATTTAATCCTACATTTATAGTAAAAAATGATCGAATCAATCATAATTTATAACGACAGTTATACCGATTATAATAATTACAGAAAATATATAACAAATGTGTGTGATAATTATTATAATTAAAAAAATTATTGTCTATATTTTAATAGAGACCAACGAGAGTTTATTACTCGTTTGAAATAAACGCGCCTGCTGCGCTCGCACCGTCATAATTATTATACACTCTGATTATGACAAAAAGTAGGAGAATATTTTTTAACGGGCTTTTTTTCCCTTCTCTTTCTTTTCTCTTCTGTCGAGAGAGAATGCTCTCCTTATTATTATAAGAAACAATATTCCATTCTGGCAAAGTACCAACTTGGGTCTCAGTTCGGTCTCGCTTTTTAATGTGGGACACGCTAAGAATCGAAGTAAAGATTTCAATGGAGGACAATTTTACTTCTCTGATATCATAAAATATATTCTAAAGTATATAGAAGATATTTGTATTTCGAACAAACAAACAAAATTCATATTTCAACAATCAATTTACCTATTATATACAATCGCATATTTATATTATATATTTTATCATAAGCAATAATCAAAATGAATAATATAATAGAAAATGTTAATAAAATTATTGCCAATAAAATATAAAATATTATAATTTATAATATTAAAAAAACGGCCTTATATAGAGTCACATTGAATTATTTTTTTCTCGTCAGATCACTAAAATCAAACAACGTGGTGGGGACGATTAGTAAACTGGATGGATGGGTGACTCGTTCGGAAAAACAACAACTGTATTCTGTTGACTCCAGATAAGTGGTAAAATAATTTCGGATAAGCGTGAGAACAAAATGCTCGTATAGAAGTAACTCGAACCCGTAAAGGGAGAGTAAAAAAAAATGATACACACAATATATAAAATAAATATATATTTCTTATATATTATTATTCTTTTTTTTACTATATTATTTATTTTTTTACTGTCCACAACATTTTATAAACATTCTAGTTTAATTAAAAATTATTATTATTATTATTAATATTATCATTTATTCGTATTATTTTTTGCTTTTATCCATCGTATTATTTATGTATAATTAAAATTATAATTAAAAGTAATGAACAGAAGATAAGAAAAATATAATAAATCAAATCAAATCAAATCAAATTGCTGGAAATATCTGTTATCTGAACATATTGTTTACTCTCTTCAAATAAACTGTTATATTCGTAGCGATATAAAGATAACTAAAATTGAATAGTCGATTTCACGAAGAAATCCCTTGTTGGTACGACCAAACGGAAATGAATTATTCATCCCTCCAAAGGAAATTAGCCGCTATCATCGTACACAACGCCGGTGTATGGTAATTCGTCGAAAGCCTCTAACGGATCGTCGACCCCGTTGAATCATCGGAAGAGAAAAATAGAAAGAAAGAGAGAGAGAGAGACAGTGATAGAAAAAAAAAAATATATTATAATAAATTACTTAAAGATTGTCTCACAACAATTCAACTGATTGTGAGTTACAAAGAGTTAAAAATCCTAACTGAATAAATACTGACATAAATACTTTGAATCTCAAAGAGAAAAAGGAAGAAATAAAGAGAGAAAGAAAGAGAGAGAGAGAGAAAGAGAAAGAATCTATATTTTTATTATATACACACACACACACACACACGCGCGCGCGTATATGTCCACGTGTGAGAATATTTACGAGTCAGTTCGAACCCATTCCCAAGTAGGTTGGCAAGTAGTCACGCGTCGACTTTTGACCCAGTTCAAAGCTTGCAAGCTTCGCTTACTTTAAAACCATTTTATTAGAGAAGAAACGAACTCTGTGTATAAGATATCTACGTACGTATCTACGTATATGTATAAACCATAAATCGCATGGGTTTGTAAAGTTAAGCGTAGGAAGATATAGTAAGAGAGAGAGAGAGAGAGAAATACACTAACTTAACAATATTACTACGTACTTTCAAAATTATTATAGATTTCTTCATACAATATGCATTGCTAGATTGATAACTTTCTGTAAAATTACTTACTTACTTTAAATTGTTTCATTTGTTTTATTTTTTAGCCCCTACTAATTTATAACACATACAAATTAATAATAAATATGATTCTTACATTAAAGATATTAATTTCTTTCTTTTTCTTTTTAAAAAAAAAAAAAACTATATTAAATAATTAAATTACAATATAATCTTCATTGACATTATTTGAATCTGATAAGACATTATATTCTGAAAAAGATTTTTAATTTTAAAGATTAAAAATGTCTCGATGATATATAAAGATATGGTGTTAATCTTTTTATAAAGATCAATTTTATTCGACAATACGCTAGTAATAGCTTAATTTTGTCAATTACGATAAGAATCGAATGTTAGAATAAGGCATCAACGCATTATGCAGTTTCTCTCTTCATCTATCCTTTGTAGAAATCGTTGAAGTAATGAACAGAGGCCATTCATGAATTCACGTCTATAAAGTACACCACAGCTAATGATACGTCTTTACTGTAGAATACTTGAGGAAGACAGAGAAAAAGAGAGAAGGAGAGAAAAAAAGAGAGAGAGAAAGAGAGAGAACATTCGAAGGATCTTCTTCTCATCCTCCATTTTGACGTCGCACATCCACTTTACCGCTACCTTCATAATTATTTCCGTCTACGGTCACGAGAATGAAAATTTATTCGCTAAAATATTAAAACTTATTACGTTCACGTTCAGCGAATAACATGATTACAATAATGACGATAATAACGATGATAATAATAATAAGAAAAAAATGAAGAACAGATATATTCTATATTAATGATATAGTGACATTCCACAATTTCGGTCTTTCACGGTAACACATATATATGCATAACGTAAAGTAAGTAATAGATATGAACAATTTATACAATCCTATATTAAATTCGTTCCGATAATGATCATGGTAAAGTTACGATCACGTTATTATTAATACTAATATTTAATAATGTGAATATACTTTTCAATTATTTTGTTATTTATGTAGATAATTTTAAGAGTAATTTACATCGTAGTTAATGTATTTTAATATTAACCAGTATGACGTTGGTCTTCGATGATCTAATAATCGAAGTAAAGTGTATGTCAATATATTGTGTTGTTGATATTATTATTATTATTATTCATTATAAATTATTAATTATATAATTAATAACGATCACGTGTGCGTTAAATTTAATACAATGATATATTGAAATTAATAATAAGCTTAAATTAAATTGCATTACTTATCTAGGTTCTATTTCTATACGTATATTTAATTGATACAGTGGAATCTTTAACCACAATGTTGGCGTTATTCTACGACAGCTGATAGCTAACGTATTTATTTCTAGAAAGTGAAAATCAATCTCACGTTATCCTCGAAACATTTTTTTATGCGGTGCTTCGTTTGAAAAACATATTCGCGAGTCGACAGTGGCAAACAATTGCTCGAACACAAAACTTACGTATATATGTATTTATATATACATATCTTCATGCATATCTGCATGCATATATATATTTGGAAATGTATTTTGCTGTATATGCGCTCTCCTCTACGTGTATATAAACAATTATTCGTATGCACCGGAGAAAGAGAAAGATTTCTTCAAAAGCACGTACTGCTGTACAAGTGTTATACACGTATGTGCAGCAATTGTATACATTCAAAGGAAAAGCATCTAGCTAGCTACTAATACATGACTCTATTCCTTCTTCAACCTGCATACGTTTCATTCACGTATAGTCACGAATGTCATTTCACGAAGCGTAACACAGGGAATAAACATAATATACAAGCCCGATCTTTATTTTTCTCCTTTTTTTTTTTCCTTTTTTCTGTTTTTTTTTTTTTTAACGATGCAAAGTTGTTCGTTCATCATAGATATTTTTTACATATATATATATATTATATTCACATTATTTTTCATTAATACAAAGAAAAATGGAAATTAATGCTTGAAACCAAAAAAAAAAAAAGGAATTTCTATATCTCTGTACGGTCACATTGAAATTTTAACCGCCGTAAAATAATATCAAATGGAAAATTCTTTGCTATTAGTGTATAACATAAAGAAAGAAAAAAAGGAATAAAACCACTTTAAACTCGACTGAAAACAAAATTTGGCGACTGTTTTAAATTAGTATATGGAAATAACCCTCGTACATGTTCGAATATGAAAAAGAATGGAACAGAAAGAAAGAAAGAAAGAGAAAAAAAGAACGAAAAAAAAAAGAAAAACAAGAAAAGAAACAAATTAACATAAAAATTCAAGTTTAACAGGACGAGAGAAGATGCAGTGTAGAGTATGTATTATATATCATGTAGGTCAGTGGAAGAAGAAAACGAAGTTGAAGAGATAGGGTTGGAATGGCGGAGAGATATAGAAGGAAGAGGGGGAGGAAAAGGAGGACAATTTTACAGAGGCGAGTCTGAAACCTGAATCGACCGCACAGAGTTATTTGTCTCGATCTTTCGTTTTTTTTCCTGTTCTTTTCTTTTTTTTTTTTCGTCGTTGGCTGCTGGGTTGCCACACCATTACTACTAAACACATCATCATAAAACCTACCTTCTTTTCTACGGTATGATTAAAAGTACTACGTGCTACCGATCCTATGGGTATCACACATTTATGTTCTTATCTTTTCTCAAAGTACACATAAACGTTATGATGCATTTATATGGTGGTGTAGATGGACGAAAATTTGGTTAAAAAAAAAAACAAAAAGAAGGAAAGGAGGTTAAAATAAAAAAAAAAAAAAAGGAAATGATAAAAATGAATGTATTACACATATGTACGTGTGTTTGTATGTGTATGTACGTATCGGGTTCATTTGAGGTTGTTAAACGAATTTTAGGTGAAAATCTGCGACCCGTTTGATTTTACAAAGGCTTCTATGCTATTCGCTAGGTTAAACATTTCTTTGAATTTATCGATCGTCTCTCTCTCTCTATCTCTTTCACTTTATTATTGTATACATATTCTTTCTTTCTTTTCTATTTATTTTCAATAATATTTTTATTCGATTCTATATTGGAATACTTGAATGCTACTCGAGGGTCTTCAAAAAATAGTTGATTATTGCAATATCCATTGCTTCATCCGTATATATCTCGATTTTCTAAGGTATTTGCTGGAATTGGTATGTTATATTTATGTATTTAAATATCTGAAGAATCTAGGGTAGAGACTATTTACATATCGTTAAGAGAGTAAATTCCATTTTATTTGAACATTTTTTATATATTTTTTTTCTGTTATATTCCATTGTAATTACTCGTTAGCTCTAAAAGTATTATATTGTACTGTAAAATAAAAATAATTCATATATTGTAGTACAATATATAATAATAAATAATATTATAATATAGTATAGTAATAAAAAAATATAATACCGTTGTACACTATATAATAATAATAATAATAATATGTAATACTGTAATAAAGTATAGTAATAAATAATATTGTAATATAGTATAGCAATATAAATAATAATAATACTCTATTGCAGTATACTAATAAATAACGCCATACAACAGTATAAGTAAGTAATACTTGGATAAGTAATAAAAATATGTTTATAGGTAAATGTATCAGTAAAATGCAACAAGAATGTAAATGCATTAGTGTTGTTGTGTATGCATGCGTGCGTATGGATATGTATATGTATGTACATAAAAGGAAGAAACGTTGCCCGTTTTAAAAGCCGTTTCGTCTGTCATCGACCTCCATTCGTTTCTTTCTCTCTCTCTCTCTCTCTCTCTCTCTTTTTTTCTGTTTCTGTCTCTGTCTTTCCTATGAGAGGGAAAGGAAAAACGGTCGGTCTGTTCTTGATTGAGACCAACGATGGACAAATTTGGCATTGTGAAGAGTACCAATGCTACCGTGTATCTCGTGGTCGTAGAAAGATACAAAAAAATAAAAAGAAAAAAAAAGAAAAAAAAAGAGGAATCTAAATATCGACGTCGATGCAAACTCCGACCCCTTTCTTTATCACTCTTGATCCCGCTCGCTTTTTCTTTCTCTCTCTCTATCTCTCTTTTTTGTTGTTGTTGTTTTTATGCTTCTTTGTCTTTCTCTTTTCCCCCCCTTTTTTTTTTTTTTTTTTTTTTTTTTTTTTTATTTCGGTTTCAACGTCCAACACAAAGAAAAATCTCCACGCAGTGCGGAACTTTTGGCCGACTTTTCCGATCCCAGTTCGCGAGATCTATTTCTCTCTTTTTCTCTTTTTTTTTTTTTTATCTTCCTCTTCTTTTTGTATTTTTTTTTTTTTTTACCAAAAAGTGTTGCGTACTCGATACACGACACAGATTATCATCATTGTCATAGGACACCGGCATCGGCATCGAAAATTTTCATCATTGCAATCGTCAGTTATAATATTTACATATTATAAATATTATAATCATATTTTCAGGAAAAAAAAAAAGGAAAAATATGATGAAAATTAAATTTAAAAAGAAACATTTTTACACGTAATATGTGTTAAATTAAATTCCATCGTAATTTAAATAATAATTAAATTCGAAATAATAGAAAAAATAATATTGTAAATTATTGATTTTCATGTCACGTTTACATATAAATTTAAATATAACAAAGAGAGATAAAGATAGACGTCGGTTTAACGTTTCATTATAGTTATCATTTATCAGCCATTAGTCAATTGCACGTTTGAAATACCAACGTGTTATATCGCCACTTGACAATCCTGTTCTTGCAACGAGCAACGTAGTCGTGCAATTTTCTCTGTCGCCGACAGAATAAAGAATAAGAGAGAAATAGAGAAATAGAAAATTCTCAAGCAGTAGTGTATTCGTAGCACGATAACGAAAAACTCGGTTAGTCGTTTATAATAGACTCGTTATTGGAAATATCCCATTGGCGTCGATAGATACGATGTGATGTTCTTCCCTATTGTATATTAAAGGTCTGCCTCTATTCAAACTCGTACTACTTTCTTATCGACATCTTCAACCACTTTCACTTTCTTTTTCTTTCCTTTATTAGTGCTGTTGATTAAACCATCGAATATACCGAAAAAATAAAAAAAAAATAAAAAAATAAAGAGAAGTCATTTTTGAAGTGAAACTTTATTAAGCAACGGTAACAATAAAATTATGAAACGACATAAAAAAAGAGAGAGAGAGAGAGAGGGAGATAAAAGCCAGAGTAAATCGTCAATTGAACGAAATTATGTAAGGTTCTAGTGTTAATTGTGGTAATGATGGTATGTGTGTGTGTGTGTGTGTGAGAGTGATACATTTGTTTATGGAAGAATGAGTAGGAATGTAAAATACCTTAAATGATTGTTAATTAATCGATAGAAGTGTCTTTTGTTGTCAAAAAAAAGTCGGTATATAGGATTTAAAATCAAGATTAAAAAAGTCATTTAAAAATATAATATAATAAAATACGTTAATAGGTAATATAATATTTTAACCAATATATATA
Source organism: Polistes canadensis (assembly GCF_001313835.1). Lineage (NCBI taxonomy): Eukaryota > Metazoa > Arthropoda > Insecta > Hymenoptera > Vespidae > Polistes > Polistes canadensis. Next base: position 945,979 of record NW_014569554.1, read on the forward strand.
TATGTGTTAAAACAAATTGAAATATAAGAAGAATGTATTAGAGTATTAAAATAATTGTTAATTAATCAATAGAAGTGTCTATTATTGTTTAAAAACTCGGAATATATGTTCGGAGCACCGTCCTCTTCGAAATTTCTCTTCAGACTGGGCATTTGTCATCTATGAAAGTTCTTTTATTGAAAATTGTTTATATGACTTTTCGAACGTTGCGCATGTGTATAAAGGGAATTATATACCTAATACATCAAATTTAAGATTATACCGCTCTGATTTTAGCTTTTTTCATTTCTATACAATTGTTTAAACTAATGTAGATTTGTTGTAACGTTCCTGTGCAGTGGTGACTTTGTGATATTCTTTTCGATAAAAAGTTCACCCTCCGAAGTCACCACTGCGCAGGAACGTTAAAACAAATGTACATTAGTTTAAACAATTACATAAAAATGAAAAAAGCTAAAATCAGATCGTTTTAATCTTAAATTTTATTGATTAGGTGGATTATTCTTTTTATACACATGCGTAACGTTCGCAAAGTCTCATATAAACAACTTTCAATAAAAGTAATTTTCTAGAGAACAATGACTCAGTCTAACAGAAGACTTCGAAGAGAACGGTACATAGACACTATACACCGAGCTTTTAGATAACTACAGACACTTCTATCGATTAATTAACAAGTTTTTTAATATTCTAATGCACTCTATTTATATATTTAAGATTGTTTGAACATATATAAAATATATATTAGTTTAAACATTACTTTTCTATTAAACATACACACACTTTGAATATTAAATAATTTTGTTATATTTATATCATATATATCATAATATAAATATTTATTTATATTTGATATGTGTACTTATAAAAAACAAATGAAAAATTTGATAATAAAATTTATTACAGCATATCGATTTGTCGAGAAAAACAAAAATTGGACGTGAAATGAAACGCATTTAATAAATTGGATTGTTTTATAGGGTTCACGATTTGTCAAAGGGTCACGAATGACTTGTTTAAAAGGTATAATTTTTCCGCTCGAGTAAGAACTTATCGTCTCGTTCCGGATTATGATGCACGCAGGTGCAATGTATGTAGTAATGTCTCAAGTGGCATTTGTTTGTACAATATGTGTGTGTTTGTATGTATGTATTTATGTGTTCGAACTCTCATCTGAGCATTGCCATTAACCGTCGAAATCACAGCTAATATTATATTAATTAATTAATTAATTAATTAATTAATTAATCTGTTAAATTCAAACCTGGAGTTTTATTTCGTACATATATTTAAATTACATATCAAATATAAAATTAAATTCACGGGGGGTAAAAGATGATAATTTTTCGATTGAATTTTTGGTATATTCGAATAATTATCAGAGTCTTATAATATATTTAAAAAAAACAAGAAATACAAAATTATTTATTCATATGTTAAATAACAGAACGCGCATATTATTTCGCATAATTTTGCACACAAATGATTTATTGTAATACTACCATAACACGAAAATTGTCAAAAGTTTCTATACAATTTTAAGAATCAATGTTTCCTTTTCGCAAACTTTATAAACGAATTTCTTATTTCTTTCTTTTTTTGATTTTTTTTTTTTTTTTATTTTCAGATCGCAAAACTACCAAATTAAGTTGCAAGACTACGAGTCTAATTACAAGTCTACAAAGTTTTAATATTATTTTTCTTTTCTTCAAACTCTCTCATCACCCCCTCCCCCATCTATAAACTCCTATTTTTCTTCTTTTCTTTTCTTTTCTTTTCTTCTATCATATAACGAACTATTATTAAAATCTTTTTCGTATATTAATTTTAATCCCGAATAATTTTCTTTAAATATTCTTCCTGAAGCAAATCTCTCTCTCTCTCTCTCTCTCTATCTTTTTTCTCTGAGAAATAAATTCATGTTCGGTCGGTGGAATAAGAGGAAGGTGGAGGAGCAGGGGGAAGGAAATAAATCACAGCTCTCGATTATGGTAGAAGGCCACTCTCCGGGATATAAAAGATGTTCCATAAAAAGGATAATGACTCTTCGTTCAACGAAGTTTATCGTTACTCCCCTCTTTCGCATGCATAATTTTCGTCGTAAGTTTAGTTGTGCGTCATCGGTACGTAAGCCAGCCTAGCTAGCTAGCTAGCTAGCTTACTCTTTCTCCGCTATGTTCTTCTAAAACTTACAAAGTTTCACTCTAATTCTCACGTAATTTTTTTTCTCCCCCCTAGCCCTCCCCTCTCCACCATTCACCCTTCATCATTCTCTCTCTCTCTCTCTCTTCCTTTTTTTTTCTCTATATTTTTTTTCTTTTTTTGAAGTACAATAAGTACTAGTACGTGTCTGAGTGCGAGGGACACCGAACTTTATTCCGCCGTATCGATCCTCTCCCCTCTGCAATTCACTTACGAAAGGATCTCTCTGCTGTTAGCAGAAAAAAAAAAACGGGGGAAAGAACAAAAAGGAAAGGAAAGGAAAAAAAAAAAAGAAAAAGAAGGAGAAACAAAAGGAAGCTCTTCCTGTCCTGAAATAATACCTCGGATCTTCCTTTGACGAGAATTTGATATTTGCCTGGAGGATATTCTTTGATTTATATGACTTTTGGATAGGGTTACGTATTTGAGAAAATAAATTCGAAAAGTTTTATTATATATTATACTTTCAAGTGTCTTCCTAACTTTATACTTCTTTTCGGAGCTATTTTTTGTCTTTTTACTGTTATATTTGAATTTTCCTTGTTTTTTATACATCTTTTTAATACTTCGTTCACTGTTATATTTGGATTTTGATGAATAAAATATTGAACCATTGTTTAAAAAAAAAGAAGAAGAAAAAAAAAGAAAAAAAAAAAAGAGAGAAAAAAATAATGTAAAAAATGGACGAAATATAAATAGAGAATACCCCGATGTTTTATTAATTTTGACTAACGAACAGGATCCGGCAACACTAGGAGACGATACTTGAATTCAGTCTGTGCATTCAAAGTGCATGGCGAGTCGTTATGCTCGTAATTCCACAACATTTTTCTCTCTTTCTCTTTCTCTTTTTTGCTACCACAACACGTTCTTCGAATATAGTATTCCGTTATGTCGTTACAAACCCATTATACTGTCTGTGACGATGCACAGACACCTGCACAACACAGTACCACATAGGCTCAACCTGGTCTCTCAAGATCGTATCTTCGACCAGTACTCGCGTTAAACATCGCGTGGATCGGTAGTCTCTCAGCCTTGTATATTTCTCAGACAAGAAATACAAAATGGCGTCCTTGGCTCGAATCATTTTTTGCTAATTTTTAAAACCCACTCCTCGAATTTTCCACACATATTTTTGTAAGGATAATATAATTGATTTTATACGAGTGAAATATAAATACAAAATAATAATTATTTGAATGAAAAGAGAGAGTAAAATACTAAGTTGCTATTAAATGAGAACAACGATTAATAGGATTGTCGCGACGCCATATTGAATTTATTATAAAATAAATAATAGAGATTTTTAAAACGTTTACGAGTGTAATCTTCGAGACGATTTATATTTAACGATAAAACCCGCATAGTTGCATGACAATTTCTTTAGTTTCATCGACATTCCGGTTCGAACGAGTCATTATGCAATTAATTCCGAATACAATTTTTACGGTTCTCGATAGTCATGCTCATTTATCTTCTATGTTCGAAAGAACGTACACGCGGTATTCTAACAGAAAAGTAGACAATTACAAGTACAACCATCCTCCTGCAACATGGTTTCAATTGATATAAACCGTCAACTACAACCCCAACACAATTAGAGACATTTGCCTAATTTTGTATTATTATACATACTTCGTGATTTCTCACAATATAATAAACGAATGAGCCATGTTGTAGAAGACATTTCCTATATATTGTTAACTTTTTCCCCCATAAATGTGAAAACATGAGTATTGGAACGTATTGACTGTACTACTTTTAAAAACTGTACACTGTGTATATATACAGCAAATATTGCTCCAAGTCTTGGCTCGACGCAGTCGATGTGCGTTTCGAATTGAAAGAGGTCTGAATTATCCGTACTCATCGCATACACACACACACACACATACAAGAGAACAGATAATGTTCTTTAAAAGTCGAAGAGTATTACGTTCGTCAGCCATATTGCAGCAATGGCTGCACTCTTCCATTTTCTTTGATTTTTCCAAAAACAAATGAGCGTTCATTTGCTATTCTAAAAAACCTTACTGTATAATTGCTTTATTAATTAGTTTATTTATCTATCTATCTCTCTTTCTATTTCAAAGATAAATGAAATTGAAGTAATTCGATTGTAAAAGCACAAATTTTTATCGAGAAGGATCCACAAATTACAAAAAGAAATGCTAGGAAAGTCGTCCTCATTGGTCATTGCATGGGGGAGGGGGGAAAGGAATCGTTAACAAATACGATAATTCAAGATTTGAATTTGTATTCTAATCCTGATTATTGTTTCGATAGTTTCGTGAATTACCGAGGTAATCATTGAAAGTTTCGCGAAATCCTTCGGCAAATAAAATCGGCTTAAGTCGAATAAATCTGACAGGGAGGAGAACGGATCCTTCCAATCCTTAAATATTCTAATAGTTATCGTAAAATTAAAACGAACATTTGTTCGACTTTTTGTATGATAAAAATGTCAATCAATTTAACGGCTGCATAAAATATTAATTTTATTAAAAAAAAAAAAAAAGAGAGAGAAAAGAAAAAAAAGAAATAAGACAAACTAACAAAAAATTCCTTTAGAAATATAAAATAAATATAAAAACATTTGACTAACTAACTATGAGTCAGTATAGGTTAGGTATGTACTAGTGACTCTCGAAGCGAAAGGGATAAAGGAAAATAAAACGAGAATCGATAGGAGCTGCATTTCGCAACGAACGCAGATAGAAACAGCAGCAGGAGGAGGAGGATGAGGAGGAGGAGGAGGAGGAGGAGGAGGAGGAGGAGGTGGTAGTGATGGAGGTAGAGGTATAGGAGCAGTAGATGGGAGGAGAGCAAATAAAACGAGAGAGTATTGAACGTGCAAGGCCCAGAAAACGAATACTAACCGCGAAAAGCCGTCTACCAGACGAAAACCGCCATTGCAATTCTAGAATAAATTTCAAAGCTTACGTGATTGAATTTTTAATCTATTTCAACTGAACTTTTTTTTCTATCTTTTAAAAGAGGATGAGATATATATATATATATATATATAAAATTGTGACAAACTCAATGAAATGAAATTAATTGAGTGAAATGAATTAATTTTGTTTTTTTTTCTTTTCTTTTCTTTTTTTTTTCAAAGAGGTAAACGAACAAAATGTATAACCTGTTTATCGTTCGAAATGATAAAAAAATAAATAAAGATTGCGAATTAAATTCGATGGCGAGAAACGATCAATCGTAATAGTATAAATTATTTAAATGTATTCATTAAAGTTTTCAACTTTATTTTATGTTTCCGATCGAACGATCGATTTCAATTAATATAAGTAGAAGATATAAAGAAATTAAGTAATGCGGTTGGTCAGGTTGAGGAAGATGAAGAAGATCGATCGTGCATGAAACATCAATTGAGAACGTTAGAGTGGTCAGTAAGATAATTGCGATCTCTCTAGGGGAGTAATTTGATGTTTCTCGGATGTATCGGTGTAGAAATACAGAAAGTAAGAAAGAGAAAAAAAAGAAAGAAAAAGAAAAAGAGAAAAAGAAAACGAGAGAGAGAGAGAGAGAAAGAGTTACACGTGTCGTAGTTACCACACACGTGGTGTTACATGACATGATGACAAACAGCAAGTCTGCTCGACAAAGGAGAACAAAAAGAACAAAAATACAAAAATAAAATAAAAAGGTAGAGAGAAAGAGAGAAAGAGAAAGAGAGATGAAAGGAAAGAACTCAGTGAGATGGAAAGAAAGAGAAAGCAACGAACTAACCAAGAATGTAAAAAAGGATTACGCGTGAAAGGATGTAAAACAGGATGCTCTTATGCCAACTATGACGCCATCTTATCGTTCTTGCTATATTTTATGAACTTGCACAAAATTTCTTTTACGCGTGCATATAAATTTATATATGTATATATAACATTTGTTTGAAACCCAAGTACTCTTATAATAACATCGATAACATCGTCAATCAATACGACGTAAAGAAACGTAATGGAATAAACATAATTCGATATGCCTTCTATCTCTTACCAATCATCATGAATCATTCATTTTGGTTACTGGAACGCAAACAAGCCTCGCTCTGTTTCTTTAAACTCAATCGATATATACATACACACACACACACATATACACATTCACATACATCAGGATGATACAAAACACATCTAACTCTTCTAATACAAATGAAAGAAAAAAATAAATTAAAAGGAAATGAAGTAACACTTTAAACGTTTATTATATTACTCCAGAATAAAATATCGGATTATTTCGATTTTAACATTGATAATCCTTTCTGAAATTGCAAGAAGGTTTTCTCTCTTTATAAGTATTATTGTTATTGTTATTATTATTATTATTATTATTATTATTATTATTATTATTACTACTGATTACTTTTAGTGGACGAACGCGCAAGCTCAAGTCTCTGGGATATTAAATGCATCGTCGCTTTTCTACGACGTGCTCGTTAGTTAAGTGTCACGAGCACAACGTACTACAAACAGGAAACGCTAATTGAGAGGCTTTAGCATCGTTTTACTGGCCACTACCAAGAGAACGTGAATCTACCTTTTTCTCTTTCTTTCTAATCTGTTCGTTCGTTCGTTCGTTCGGTCGATTTCGGTAGTCGGATTTTCTCGAGTATCTAGAACTTCGTAAGATTAACAACAATATATAAATAACCGGGTCGTTGACAGAATATATACGCTACAAGTAACGTCAAAATGTGTCGGGTATTATTTTGGTATACAATTTTGCACAAAAGAAAATTCTGACGCAACTACTGGCAAAATGAAAAAATTCAGAAATTAGTTAGTTGTTTGTTTGAACGATTACTTTTTTTATTTTTCTATACTATCACTTCTACTATTACTAGTATCGCTACTAATACTACAACTACCACCATAATAACAACCAACCACTAATACTACACAACTACTTTGGAGATGACACGCATGGCGAGTCATCCCGGATTTCATACGCACTGAATGCCTGCAGTGCATTTCATGAGAGAAGCCGAGGTGGAATCTCGTGTTACCCGGTGAAACCTCCATTGTTTCGATGGGAGTTCTACAAACGTACGGAGTAACAAGTTGTTGAGACCTAGGCAAAGGGGGGAAATACAAGAGAAAAAGGGATGACTGGGGGGGAGGGGAATTGGACAAGGTAGAGTATAAAATAGCAATGAATGAAATATGTAAGTAACGAGCGTAAACTCGCAATGACGGAATAAAACGTATCGTTAGGGTTCGTTTTTCTCGCTCCCTTCGTTCACTTAAAAGTGTCTACATTTTTCTTTTTGTCCCTCTAATTCTAATTTCATATGCAGTAACTTAAATATTCTCAAAAAAAAAAAAAAAAAAAAAAAGAAAAAAAAAAAAAGAAAAATAATATGCAAAATAACTTTTGCGCGTATTCATTATATAAAGTTTTGTTAATAAAATTAATTACATTATTATGAAACATATACGCACGAACAAAAAGTTCAGAGTTTAGTTGGAAAAGTTAGAAAGTCGGTTAACCTTAGGTGGCAGCGGTGGTTGCAATGGTGGTAGTGGTGTTAGTAGAGGTGGTGTTTTAATTCCCTGTCGTTGCAAGAGAGTACATCTCGCGCACCAATATCCCGTTTTCACGTAGTAACGTTGGCACAGCCGCAGATCGATTAAGCTCTATTGCACGCACATTCACGATGCTCCGTGCTTATCCTAGACGGCATACTAACTTTCCAAATATTCGATGATCCTTCCCCTCTTTCTTCCTTTCAATTTTTTCATTTCTTTAATTTTGTATTCTCTATCAATCCCCTTTTTAAAAATAATATCTAATGTATACTAGGAAGAAAAAAATCCCTATGTGCGAGCCAAAAGTTTTTCAATACTTTTTAAATATAATTAATTTTTTTTCCAAATTTTTTTTAAGCGAACGTATTTTCTATTTAATTTTTTTGATACGACAATAATACCTTATAACTAGGGTAGGTAATAACTAACTAACATTTCTCTTTCTAACCTTTTCATAATTCCCGCGCAAACAATAAAATCTAATCGCTATGATGGTCACGTTACATTTTTTTTTGTTCTTTTCCTTTTTTTTCTTCCAACCTACGAGTTAACGATGACATTATTAGATATCGTCATCGATTTATACGCCGATGAAATGTTTATAAGAAATTATATTTTGGATCGATGGTTTGAGAAAAAATGGCGGGAATATTCGAAAAACATTTTTCCTTCATATATTTTGTTTTAATATTTTCATTATTATTATTGTCGTTTTGCACAGAAAATAATAAATCAACAGTTAGTTCGCTTTTTTTCTCTTGATTAAACTGAATGATTAGAAAGAAAGAAAAAAAAAATAGGAGATCAGAACCGTTAGAACTAACGATCAAAAGCCACGAAGTAATTAATATGCTGGCCAACGAGCACTCTCAGAGTCTAACAATACATGGAATCGACGGGAGAATATTAAGTCTTAAGTCTACTCACTTAAATGAGTAACTTAATCAAGAAATAATGACTTTGTTATAATAAAAATAATAAGGATGAATTTCTAAAAGATCGTTTTCTCAATGTTGATCGTTAAAATAAATAACAATATTGATATAATAATAATAACAATGAATAAAAATTATCTTAATTATATTTCGGTATAAATAAAAAAAAAAAAAAAATTCAAATTAATGCTTCAGCAACTTCGGCAGGAACAAGGAAAATGTCGGTGAAACTAAATTATACTATGATACATAAACCAATAATTAATTAATTTCAGTTCGAATAACTTTAACTTCGCTAAAATTATGCAAAAATAATCATGTGAATTTATAAATATCATTTTTTTTTAAAAGTAGAATAAATTTAATTAAATAATATTTAGAAATACACGAGAAACACACACAAATATTCAAATAAATGTAATTAATTATAGATTCGAATAAATTTGACCATAACGAGAAACTATACTATACTATACACATATCATGGGATATAAATACGCCTGTACATGCTTTATTGCAGTTCCTTTTGATAGTATCAAGCATTTAATCTTTTCATTTAGCTTCGTGTACCGAATAATGGACAGAGTAATAAAGAAGAGAAACTTACACGAACGAGAATGTCGTTGTAACGTTACTTTCAAAATGTACGACCATTCGCGTTAATTAAAATTATTACTTATAAAACTAACTAGACGAACTCTCTCTCTCTCTTTTTCTCTTACATCTATTTTACAATGGATCGAAATACACGTTTGAAACTGATCTCTAACAACACATAACGCGTTGTCGCTGTGATTTCATCGAGTTAAAGAAGAAAATAAATTATTTTTCTATTGAATGTGCAGTGTGTGTAACTCGTCGCATTTTTTTTTTTTTTTTTATTAACACGAACATAATAACCTTGACGAACATAAATAAAGTGGATTAGTTTACGCTATACCGAAGGAAATTTGACCAAAAAAAAAAATAAAAAAATAAAAATACATGTTCGTTAGAAAAACAAATAGATAAAGAAAAATAATAGAGACAAAAAAATAGTATAATTTCGCCTTTGAAAAATGATAATAAAGCTTTTAGGAGAATAATGTTAAACGTTTTAGTTATTTTTCTTCCTTTGAGTTATATCCAGCTAATTTTTTTCTATCTTTTTTTTTTTAACTTTTTTTCTTATCTCTTTCTAATATAGAATAACTATCAGAATGAGGGAAAAAAGAGAAGGAGAGAACTGACGACGAGTTCTAAATCGTTCAGGAATCTCATTTCGCGTATTTAACCGTATGAGGAACTCATCTAACGATGAAGACACACGACTGATTGAAAATCTATTTAACTGTTTGAAAAATGTCAGAAATATTGTTACTAAGCTATATATATATATAGTTAAATATATTGTTAAATATATTATTAAAAATACAATAATATATAAGTATTAAAAATAGTATTAGGTATTTAGTATTTAATCGCATAAAGAAAATTTATTCTAATGATTTATTAACTATTAATTGAAAACTTAAATAATTATAAGAAAAACATTAGAAAAAAAAGTAAACTGAATCGATTATTCTAAAGTGTATTTAACCCTACGAAATACTTTTCTAACGAATTATACGCAAGTTTGAGAGATTGAAAATTTGTCGAAAATTATTTGAGAAATATTAAAATAAGTAAAATATATATATTACTACCATCGACATTTCATAATAATTCATTTAGAAAATATATATATATAACTAGAAACAAATAACATCTCTTTCTCTTTCACCATTTCTATTCTCTTTCAAATGACAAGAAAAAAAGAAAAAACCATAGAAAAATGAAAAGGAAAAACATCCCTAACCTTGATTTCAGCGTTTTTGGTCCTGTCTTCTGTATTGCTCGTATCTGTCTCTCTTTCTGCTCCTGTCTGTTGTCTTGCAGAACAAACCCTTTCTTTCCTTTTTTTCTAGTTGTAAGGTATACGCAACTTTTCTTCTGAAATAACCGCCAAACGTTTTTTTCCGATTAACGTGAATTGAAAGTTAGAAAAAAAATTGTTGAAATTATCAAACGCACAAGATAGATCCTTCGAAACGCGTTCGCGAAAAAGGACTGACGTCTGAATGAAGGCACGAACGATCCTACCGAACGAACGAACGAACGAACAACGACGAACGACCGCCCTGCTCACTCGTTTCTCCCCACCCTTCACACACTAACTCACTCATTCTCTCTCTCTCTCTCTCTCTCTCTCTCTCTCTCACTCACACACAACACACACACACATTCACGCAATACTCTTTCTCTCTTACTTGAAAATACAATAATAGTATTACTTACAAGTCGGTCACCAAATAAACCTCGTCGATGTTTGTTCACCGTGATCTATAGATCAATGATTCACACCCCGTAGATCACACACTAATTTCCTTTAAACAGGAATTAAACCGAAACAAACGACACCCGACATCAAAACAGCCCCTTCTAGTCAACGACTGATTTTTATCGAACTAGCCGCGGCGAAATGCGGATCGCGCTTCCGACGCCCTGACATCTTACAGTTTCTTCGTAAACTAATTGGTAATGTAGCGGTTTACACTCCAATTTTTCACCGTAGGAACGCAGGCAAAAAACCTTAACTGCAGAAAAAAATAAATAAGTGCTCTTAATTGCACACTATTTGTTCAATCAAAATCCATAGCTGCTCACTTTATTAATTAATTGTTTAATTAGTTATTAATAATTGAAAATACAAAAATTTTCTTTCCTATTTTTAAGCAAAGCAACGAAGTTTGCAACAGCAGAAAAAAATTAATAAGTGCTCTTATTTGCTTAGATTCATTTTATCCAAAATTTTTTATTTATCGTTAATTAGTCGAAAATAATTATTACACTTTGAATAGTTATGAAATGGCGACGTCATGAGTGGGAGATATGCTATACACATGCGCAACCACAAATTAAAGGCGCAAGCACACTTGGAAAAAAATGAAAGTAAAGTTGGTATACCTGCAGGGGATATATTTAAAGTTGATTTCCAAAGTAACAACTTATAAGATAGTGAAAAGAAATAAGTTAATCGTTTATAATGTATAAACAATAGGTACATATTTTCATTTTTTCATTTTTTTCTGCTGTTGCGGTTCTATGCCAACTTTTTTGTAGTGAAGTATCTAGAAACTCACAAGTCCCCTTTTTTATCTACCCAGCATCATTTTTGTTACCACTGGGACCACCATTGGACGATAGTATGTACTTAACGCGATGACGGTACAATACTATCAATAACAATATTCTTTTAGTTATATCGTAAGAAAATTTAAAATAATTATATTTAATTTTTAGTGTCTAAATACGTGTGTGCCTTCAGAAATGCGTTTTTTATACATATATATTTTAAAAAGTAGAAAAAAATCAAAACGAGTAGATGATAAATCCAACAATGATCACCTGTAACAAAAATAAAACTATATTAATCATACAATCAAGTGATACAATAGCCTAACATACAAATCGTCCGGTTCGCAAAGATGCACTTTCCAACTGAATTTTTTATTTGTTATTATCAGATCTCTATTTACCGTTGTAATGAAATTAAATTTAAACTAGTGATTTTACATTTACATAAAAAATATAAAAATAAAGAAATAGGAAAAGTACAAATATTGAGTTAACACAAAAAATATTATCTATTTATTATTATGAAATACTTTTAAGCTGCATTATATAGAAAAGAAAAATTGCAAATTTAATAAAATACGATAAAAATGACAAATTTTAAAGACAAAACAAGAAAAAAGAAATTATTGTAATATTTACCGAACGTTATTTAAGCTTAAAAATTTATTATTACGAAAATTTTAATATTTTTTACTCTAACTAACACATATGCATCTTTTGGACGATATAGACACGAATTTGGTGTCCCATGGAGATGGAATAGCCCATCATCTCCAATTACAACTACAAATTAATGACGAACAAAAAAGTAATATAATAAAATATAAAATATGACTAAAGAACTATTTTCGATAGGTTTGAACTTGCTGTTGAACCCTTGAAAATAACTCAATAGTCTATGTAGTTGCCCTCTTCAGCCACAATTAAGTGGGGGCCTCTTCGGCATTTATTTTCAATTATTCATAACTAATTAAATAATTAATTAATAAAGTGAGCAACCATGGATTTTGATTGAACAAATAGTGTGCAATTAAGAGCACTTATTTATTTTTTTCTGCAGTTAAGGTTTTTTGCCTGCGTTCCTACGGTGAAGAATTCGCGTAAGGATACATCAATGTTTCGTTTATCTTTTTGTATTAAGAATTTATGTCATATATTTATTACATTTGATTTGATTTATGGAATATTTAATGAAAATTTTTTATAAAATGGGGTTATTTAATAAATATTAACATTATCGTCGATTATATGTAAAATTTAAATAGATACGTTAGCACGACCAACAGATTGTTTCAAAACTAATGTTAAGGAGAAAATATTAAAAATTTATATTTTCAAGAATGCATATATGCATTTGTTTATAGCAACGATAAAAAAACGAGTTTAATTGTATCTAGATAATTTATTATTTTTTGATTATTCGTCAGTCAAACGTACTACAGAAAGTTTTAAATTATGATCGTAAAATGTACACGTACTCACTAATCTTAAGTTTTTCTCGTTATTTTGGAATATACCTCGTTCAGAAATACATTGTCGAGAGAGAAATGACCAATCGCATCCATAAGATAAACTTTCGTGATTATTATATTCGTCAACGATCGAAGGCGTCTCCGTATTCTGACAATCGATTACTTTAAATCCACCATACATACAAGCAGCCAATAAAAATCGACGCGCGAAAGGATCCCATTTCAAACGCCAAATACCACCATGCAAATCAGTTTCTGAAATCGGTCTCTTGAAATTTCTCGTATCCCATAAACGTAATATTTCGTCATAACTAAAAATCATTATTTATCTTTATAGAATATCTTATTTTATAAGGTTCTCTTTTTTTTTTTTTAAATACCTTCCCGATGCTAATATATGTTCTTCATCAACATTGCTATGAATACTAGTAACACCAGCAGTATGAATCCTATTAGTCATAGTAGGCTTATTTCCTGTTCTTATATCAAACCGTTGAAATTTACAATCATCACCACCTTAAATAATTATTATTTGTCAAATATTAGAATATTAATGTTAAATTTTGAATATGTAATTCGTACCGGTGTATATTATGTTTACATTCCAATAATCAAAAGCAGCTATCCATGCTTCATATTCATGAGATGACCACGATGTTAAATTTTTTATTTGGTCATTATATAATTCGAATAAAGATGTGCCACCAGTAGAATCACTAACTATTATCTTAGCTATGGAATTATCTTTGCTAGAATATTTTCCTATCGACCAGTCGAGAGACAAAGCTAGAATTTCTTCCTTCTGATCGTTTACTTTCAATTCTGTCATTAATTTTAACATTTCATTGTTCCCACTTAGTAATTGATAAATTTGTAAATACCCTAACGAATTAACTACACCTAACAATATTTTTTGATTACACATTCCATGTGCCCATTTCATATCTAGTACACCTTCTGTTTCTAATTGTTGCAATAACTTTATATTACCACCATTAACAACTTGGAATAAATATATTCTGCCTAAACGTCTACTTGGTTTCAATTCATTTTTTGCAACACTTTCTGTATTTTCTATCAGTTGATACGTCCCACATACGAAGAAGTCTTTGAATGGTTCTATGGGACACCATTCTACGGAATCTGCGTAAAGCTGTGTATCGAAAGTAGTCAAAGTTCGAAACATGTTTAAAACAAGCAGGTACACAATCTGGAACAGAAAAAATGTTCATAATAAATTAGGCTTAATTTATATTTTCAATAATATTTTCAATAAAATTAAATTTTGAGAATTACAATGTTTTACAATTGGTATAGATAATAAAAAAAGTATTACATAACTTGGAACAGAAAAAATGTACATAATAAATGAAATTTATTTTATATTTTCAATAGAATTAGATTTTAAGGATTGCAATACTGTAATTGATATAGATAAAAAATTTATTACTCTAATACAAAAGCTTTTATTTGTTTCATATATTATAACATATGATTAATGTTAATATCATGAATTAACATTGGTATAAAATAATACAGATACGGTATTATATATAAATGCACGCTATTACATAAAAATTCAAAACATATATATATATATAATTAATAAGTATCTGGAATTATTCTTTTTTTTCTATTGTTATTTCTTAGAAATAATAAACCTATCGAGAGAATAAAAAAGTACACTTGTAAGTACTTGATCTAGGTATACTCATATTCCTTTGGATATAGATATTCTATATTCAGATCACAGTAATATAACATTTTTCTATAGCAGTTAAATATATATATATATATATATATATTTTTTTTTTGGGGAGAGAGCATTTATATGTTTGTTGGATATAAGCAATTGGAGATAAAATTTGACTACTAATAAATGTATTACTCATTATACTGAATTGATAAATTATTAAAATAGTTAGGAACTTATTAACATCATCCACACACATACATATATGTATATATATATATTTAAAATCTTTCATACTGATCATTTTTATAAATCATAAAGTATATATCAATTATCTTATACCACTCGAGTCATACAGTATATAGTTTCATTTGCTTACAATATTATTCTTACAAAATCAGGAAATAAATATTTGTACTACCAGCATATCTTAGAGTAAGGCCATCTATTTATCAGAAATTCTGGCTATTGTATAATCTGTATTTATTAATAAGGAATATTGTACTATGAGTATTTTATGATTAGTTCGCAAAAGATAGATAAGTCTGTCTGTAAAACGATGTAATATATTTATTCGCATTTGAAGTAAAATATTCTGCAAAACTGGTGTTCCTTATCTCTTTCTTATTATGGCAGCAGTTTATTATTCTCAAATTTAATCATTTTATCTTTCTATTATATTTATAGCGCAGAAGATAAAATGCTTCTATGACATAATAACTTTATTTAGTTAAACTATCAGTTTATAGGAGTCGAGAAAGACATTGAAAGATATGGTGTTGGTCTTTACCATTAAAACTATATATTGATTTATACTAAAAATCTTTAGAATTATGCTTAACTCGCATGTAAACTACTTCTGCTGTTCTTATTTTTTTTTTGGCAGTGTTGTTATAATTTATTATATTATATTTCCTCCATTAAAATCATAGAATTTACATTTTTGTAATCTATAAAATGAAAATCAATAAGTTAAGTTAAACAACGAAAAAGAAACTAAAAAGAGGAAACTAATATCTTAATTTTAAAGTACGATAAAAACATAAACCAGGCAAGTTTAAGTTTTCATTCAGTCTTTAACAAAAATAAAAATCATATTAATCTCTTTGGTATAATTATTCTACTTAAATATAATATACCAACGTTCTCTGCATATATAAGCATTTCTTCGCATATGAACTATTGTTTAAAAGAATAAATAATTTAAAAAGATATAAAAGCGCACGCATGAAATGAGATTTCTCATATAATATTATGTTCCTAACTTGTACTATGATTTAGGTTGGTCGATATTTGAGGTAGATGATATAGTCCTAAAGAATAATATATTATTAGGTCTGTATCTTTCCTTCATAAAAATAGATATAGATTCTATAATTATGACTTTTTCTATAGTTTGATACGTTAACAATTTCTTTTTCATTTTAATATATAATCGAATAATAAGACAATAATACAAAAGACCTACTACTTCTTTTTCAATTTTCTCACTTAGTAATCTATACATTATTATTGACGAGCACTTTTTTCAGTTTCACCTAAGCATTCTTTAACTAGAGTGCGTGCATGTATTAAGCCACGTTTGACTCTTTCCGCTGAAGTGCGACTCCCTGCATAGCAAGGTCTAATTTCTCGACCTAGTTCTTCTATGACCTTAAGTAATTGTATGTATCTGGATTGACCAGGAATGCAAGTAGCAGTACTAGATACTACTGTATTTTGTTGCAAAGCTCTGGGATTTGGAACGTTTATCAACGGTTCTGTTACTATAGCAGAAATTTCTACATTTCCACGTTCCTCTTCCATCTTCTTAATCCTGAATTGTCTTCTATTATTTTCCTTATCGTTTACCTTAATAAATAATTCATTAATTTCAACAAATTTGAAACAAAAATATCATTAGCTAACCTTAATTAAACAAATTTCATATAGCAGATAAATTATTATAAAATTTCAAACAATATACACTTTTTCTATTTATTTATAAATCATAAGAGAGAAAAAGGAAAAGATAAGAGTACTACATATAGATCTAACATAACCTCGAATACATTTTTAATATAATCACAGAAAATATAGAAAAATTTAATTGTATTTACATACCTTAAATGATAAACCTTAATTACACTGCCTATATATAACTATATAATAAGTACATAAGCGAAAAACAATCAATCACTCAACTTTTTATTGGCACGCCGCAACTTGCAGGCGCAAGACGGTGCGCTGCAATCGTCTTTTGCTTTTCTGCACCATTTATGTATACATATGTATATATTTACTTACCTAACCTTTCTAAATATAAATAGAAAAGAAAATCTGCTTTCTTTAATATTTCGTTTGATTTTCCAAAATTTTAGTTATAAACAATAAAAATATACTGGTTACTGTATTTTCATTAAAACAACGTGTACGTATGTAATACAATTTATAGTTGTACCCGCGTTGTTTTGTACGTGCATACATACATGCATCCATACATACAAAAACAAACTGCATGTTTATTTAATGACGTATTTGTTTGAGATAAATAATGTGACGAAGAAAGAGAGAAGACATTAAAAAAAACTGAGACTTTATTGAGCAATACCTCATATTTATGTCCAGGGATTATATTTCTCGTAGGTACATTTTTGTTTCATCAATTTTCTTCTCGTACGTATACTATTAGGTAATTATTGTTTATTACCCGTTGTATTAACCAAAATTGCAATAAAATATTTTTTATATATAAAATATAAGTGAGAAGACTCTTCAGTTTACACATCATTTCTAGTTTGTTATATACTATTTTCTACATTAGAGAAATTTAATCAAATCTAAATATTATTTATAAATCTTTCTATTTCACCAGACCCAAACAGCAAAAAACATAAAACATCTTTTGTATAAAATAAAAAAAAGTTTTAAAACAATTTTTACTTACCCCCTTATTTAAAAATTTGTCCTATCTTTTATTTAATTTCATAGATAAACTAAAATTAAACAATTGAAGATAATTATATACGTACAATTAAACCAAAAAATATAATCAATTTAATAATTATAATATTTATATAATAAAAATAATATGTATTAAGCCTTAAATATCACTGGCTTAAAAGTTCTTCTCTTTGACAATCTAATATATCAAATACATTACAAGTATTTATCAGATTGAATAATATTTTGAAACAAGCAGTCCATTACAATGCATTTTGATTCATTGTCAAAGTGGTACTAAGCTTATATCGGCAAGATGGCATAATATACATAGCAGCAGATATATTATTTGTGACTTGTAAACCTCTTTCAGTTCATTTGAACAAAATCAATAATCTGCTGCTTTAAATGGATCATACATATCACCTTAAAAAATAATCTGCTAAAAATCTAGCGGCTAAGTTCATTGACAGATCATTGTCGCGCATTATGTTCAGTTTCTAACAAACATTCACGTACTAGAATCCTTGCATGCTGTATACCCATTTTCAGGCGTTCCGCGGCACTACGACTTCCTGCATACGAGAGGCGAATGTCTCTACCAAGTTCTTCGATAATAACCAGTAATTGGGCATATTTACCCTGGCCAGGCACAGACGGAAAGTTTATCGTACTAGATGGGCTAGCCTGTGCTACTTGAACAGTTTGAACATTTTGCAAATTCCTTGGGTTTGGCACAGTAATCACAGGTTCAGGAATTCTTGGAATTTCAGCAACTTTTGGTGGAGGAGGCGGAGGTGGTGGATCATTTAATTTTGTTATTGTTATTTCATTGAGCTTAGCTAACTCTGTTAATTTGGCCATTTCAGCTATCTTCGAGTACTCCGGTATTTTGGCTATATCATTTTGTATGTTAGCCATTTTTATCATTTCATTCATTTTAGTTTTTTCGTTCATCTTAGCTATTTCCTTAGCCATTTCATTAATTTGTGCGATCTCATTGAGTTTCGTTAAGTCATTATTGTATTTAGCCATCTCTGACATTTTAACCATTTCATTTAACTTGGCTATTTCGTTCATTCTTTGTGCCTCATTTATTTTTACCATTTGAGACATTTTAATCATTTCATTCATCTTGGCTATTTCATTTATCTTTGTAATGTCATTGTACTTAGCCATTTCAGACAATTTAACCATTTCGTTCATTTTGGCTATTTCTTGCATTTTTACATACTCCGTTGCTTTGGCGTATTCCGCCATCTTCTCCATCTCGTATCTCTTGGCCATATCTTGAGACATTTTGTTTAATTCAGTCATTTTACTAAATTCAGCAAGTTGAGCCATCTGTACTATATGTTCGGGAACTTTACCTCTCTCCATCATTTGTTTCAATTCGGCAGATATTTTGTTCATATTCATTTCAGACATTTGAGCAATAGTCGCTGCATCTGGCATTTTAGAGAGTTCAGCGATCTTAGATATTTCTCTAGCTAGATTTTCATCAAGACAACGCTTCTTCTTAGCACGATGCCTGGCCATTCTCTGAGCTTCTTGCATTCTCCTCAACGCAGCTTGTTCTTCGGTTTCTTTAGCTCTGGCGTTCTTCATTCTTTCAGCCGATGTATATAATCTCAAAGCACGTTCCTCTGCTGTTTCAGACATTAGTTTTTGTCGTCTATACTCTCGCATTTCCCTTACCTTTCTAAGGTAAGATTTTTTCTTGGCTTTGGGCATAACACGCAATTATGCAAATAACAAACATCGTTATTAATATAATTTGTCATCTTTACAAAATTTAGAAAAACAATTTTTAAGAAAATATATATTAGACATATACGTCCAGTCAATTACACTGTGTAACTTCCTTTTTATTTGTTGCTATATCCCAGACTGCTGTAGACACCTTTATGTCCAATAATAAGATAGAACTGCAGTATCTCTGAATATGATATTTATCCTGAAAACAAAAATTCACTTCGTTTTATTATCAAATGTATTAAACGTAATCGATATTATTATGTCAAATTAATCTATACAAATAAATATCATACATTAAATTACTTTTATATTCGTAATATCGTTTAAAATTCAACTATCATAAACAATAGAATCGATAACTGCGTTTAAAAAATAATATCCTCGATATAAAAATCTTATCAAATAAGATGACGCGCACATTAAGAACGCCAGCGATCCTTTAAGAAAAGGGTAAGAGCGTTAGTAGGATTCCTTCTTGTCTGTAGAAACGTAAAAGAAAAAAGAAAAAAAAAAAACAAGAGAGAAAGAGGAAGAAAAAAAAATAATAAGAAAGAAATAAAATAGTAGCCCGGCGTTTTTAAATGTATAATTATAAAAATGCGTCAAACGAAATGCGCGGGCGCGCGCGAGCGCAAGCGACAGGTGTAAAATTAGGGTTGCAAGCACGTGCGTAAAAAAGCATCGGTAAATGAGATTTTCGAAATGCTCGGGCGGGCGCGCGCACGCCGCGACACGCGTTTATATGCCGTATTCGTGACCGTAGTCGAGTAGAATAGTAGTGTAGTAGTAGTGTGGTGGCGTGCGTGCGTGCGTATATGTGTGTGTCGCGTCTCCGAAAATTCGAAAGAAGAGCGTCGTCGAGTCAAGTATAAAATGCGCATGCGCATCCGAGTTAAGAAACGCCGTCTTCTCTGGAATGTTCACAATCACAACAATGGCGGACGCAATTCGGTGAATCCACGTAAACGTAGGAAGAACCCACCGTTTGTTAATACCGGCACGCGCACGTGTCTCGTTTCACAATCGTACAATCCTTCAGACACACGGAATCTGTCTATATCGGCCAAATGAAAATCGATTTTACTTTTCTCAAGATATTCTGTAGACAAACGCACAAAAGGAAATATCGGTCTACATGTAAGATTTTCGTTCGGGGCCACTTTAAGGGGCCAAGCGGGGTCGCCGATAGGCTGCGTGTGACGTGGTTGCGTTTATTGACCATAACCCCTTCCTACCTCTCCGTCTGCAACTTCACGACGGACAGGTGTACGACCGAAGAGAGTAAGAGAGATAAAGGGAGACAGAGAGAGTTACAGACACAGGGAGAAGTGAGAAAGATAGAGGGAGAGAAAGAGAGAGAGACCGGGAAACTATTGACCGGCCACCGGCCGCGTCTTAAAATGCACGAAGACGTTCGCCGGACGACCACTAGGAGGACGGCGCCTTTTTTCTTTTTCTATTCTTTTCTTTTCCTCCCACTCCTTCTTTCTTTTCTTCTTATCCTTTTTTCTTTCTCTCTCTCTTTCTTATTCTATTTTCTTCTTATTGCTTTTTCAACGAACGATCGACCCACGAGGAAGCCCCCCCGACTGTTTCTTCTCTCCACTTACTTTGATTTTCTCCTTTGATATTTCCTGGTCCCAGACGCTCTATCTTATCCCTCAAGAGTTCCAAGGTCGTTACTCTTCCTTTAAGAAACGACAAAGTTTTGACATTAAGACGCATAATTTTCGTATACCTGTATTTAAGAATTTATAGGTTATGATTATAATCAAAATAGTTTTTATTTCGTTCAGAATATATAACTTCTTATTTACAATAAATTATTTCACTTAATTTTGTTTAGATTTTTGTTTAGAAGTTTTAACTACATTAATATATATAATAAAATTCGTTATACAATTCATTATTAACAATATTTTATAATTAGTGCATTTAAATTTTGAAACAAGGCCATATACGTGTAACAGATTTATATCTATTTTTTTTTATTTTTATTCAGAGTTTGATAGAAGAATATGAAAGACTTTTGAACATTTCATGTGTGTATGTTATGAATTTAGTTAATATTTATTTTATTTATAATACTTTCTTTTTATATAAAAAAGATTTAATTTAAATTATGAATTTTTTATTGGAGCAGTATTATGATTTTCATTTGTATTCGTTTTTTTTTATATTTGAAATTTCCCGCTTTGAAACGTCGTTGAAGCAATCATTATAATGGCGGATATGTAGTGATAACGTTTTTAGGAAATAAGGTTATGACTTACGTATAGATTGTGATAAAAACGATTTATTTATTGTATTACTTACTTCAAACAAGTGCCAAGTAAATATACACGATATAAGAATAAATTTAATAAACTTAAATAATTGTTAGCAATAAAAAAATGATATTAAATGTCGAACTATCGATACAATATGTTTGGCAATAGACAATCTTATTTAACTGGTATAGTTCGGCAAAAAAATACCAAGTAATTGGAGTTTATTGTAGATTGGAGAGAGATAGATTCTTCCACTTTACGTAGGTAGCGTTGCTTCAAGGTCATTTGTTCCCGAAATAACTTAGTACGACTAATCAAAGTTAATGTAACTCTAAATTTGTTTATATTTTTTATTATTCGGTTTTACAAATTAAAGGTTAACTTCCTTTTAATTCGTTTATTTAAGATATTTTTATTGATTTTTTTCTTTTTATTTCTCAATTGTTTTCAAATATATTTATTATCTTTTTCTTTTAAATAAATATATTGTTTTCTTACGAATATATGCATAATTGCATACGAATAATAAATTGAACGGTTTATTGTATATATAATAATTCGTATTTATAATGTTTATTTTTATTAAGTAATATCATCTCTGTTTGCAATTTATTATAATTTATAAATATATGCAATATAAAAATTTCTTGTGCAATTTAAAAAAAAAACAAACTGTACATATATATACAGGATGATGTATGTAATATACAGGGTGTTTAAGATTTTTTGTACAAAAATTGTGAGCGTATTTTAAGTTCAAAAATAAAAAAAACAATGTTATATAAACACAAGTCATTTAAAGCTTTATTCAAAAGTTATAATATAAATTATAAACTGTTTAAATATGCAGTTCAAAATGTTGCTCACCTATGCAAATACAAGTTTGACACCGCTGTAGATGCTGTTTATGATATTGCAAATTTTTTGTCAATTTCTATTCATTTCTGCAACTAAATAACATTTTTTCTTATTTTTTAGTATAGAATATGCTCACACATTTGTACAAAATAGCTCAAACACTCTATCACTCTCTCTCTCATTTTCTCTCTCTCTCTCTCTATATATATATATATATATATATAGAGATATAAATATAAATATTTTTCGTTTCAGATAGATTCATCATCAGTACAACAAAAAAAGGGAAATAAATTAAAGTACTTTTCTACATTTGCATATATAAATGAAGTATGTATATCCCGCAGCTCGAATATTATTTTCTTTTGTTATTGGTTATTATCCCAGTGTATCTATTTTTTAAGTTATGGTCATGGCTCGGCTGGGAATTATTTGTTAACAATTAAATCTTACTTAGCATATATATATGTACTTTGAGCGAATCATTTATTTTTATATGCTCTATATAGATTGCTTATTGATGCCATTTTGATAAAACTAATATAAACCTCGTAAAAGGTATGTTTGTACTTTTTCTAAACAAAAAAATCTTTTGGAATAAATTATCTTGAGTACCCATTCAAGAATAATTTTGTCGTTTGATCAAGTAAAAATTGTTTATCAATTATCTTTAAATTAAATTTGGTCATAAATTAAAAGTTCATCCAATCCCATTTTTCCTGTATGTTTCCATATTCTATATTTGGCAATATCCTTTCGAGTAATCATTCCAATTACCTGTGGTATTAATATAATTAACATTATTATCTAGTTTAGATTAACTTCTTGCATTATAATTTAATGCGCAGAACTATATGCCGAAGTCTGTGCTGTATTTTGTGCTTCTTATGTTTTGAACGTAAAACGAATCACGAGTCTCACACATTATTATAATGCAAGGGATTAAGCTATGGCAATTAGTGCATATGATTTATAATATCACATACCTCATTCACGTCATTTAAAACAGGTAAATGGCGAAGACCTAAAGCTCTAAAAAGTCTAAAAATTCGTGGCAATGAAGAAGACTGAAAAAGATCATTATTTTTAGATAGAATATTATTTTATCTAAAATATATATTATTAGAAAAAAAATAAATATATATATACTAACATGTTTTACTGCATATGGAGAAGGATTCATGAATGGTCTTAAATCTAATGTATATGTTTTTTCTTCTTCTGTTATTTTTACATCTTGGACAGCTGGATATCGTGGATAATCATGACGAAAAAGTTTTATATTCATAGATGATTCCCATGTTTCTGAGTATTCATTAAATATTTTGTTTTGTAAAAGTGCTATTAATTGAGAACGTAACACTAGTCCACGAAATCGACCATAAGATTCTATATAGGCCTGACAACATTTAAAATAATATTAGAAACATAATATCTACCAAATAGGAATTATAGAATTATTTGAAAATATATTTATAAAAAACAAAGAACGATAAATTCAAACATTACCTGATCGCTACTTGGAGGATCTATCACAGGAAATCCATTGTATGTAACAGATTTTAAAAGTTCTAAAATATGTCCTACATTTTCAACAGTTTTCAAAGTTGTTACAGGATGATTCATAATTTCACTAGCATATATATTATTTGACAATGGTGGTGCTTCCCAAGGTAATAATGGTATTCCTGCCATTTGTATATGAATGTCGTAAATGCCCTGTTGAATAATCATTATTAGATACTTGTAATTATATTTTGTTTTGTTATGGTTTGAATTGTTCTTTGATCCTTTTGACTAATTCAGTTTCCTTATCTTTATTCATGTGACAATCTCGTCAATCTGATCTATGATTAACACCCAATATCTTATCACATACTAATATTTTTCTACTAATATTCATTGTTATGATTACCTATTATAAAAATGTATTTATTTTTTGACGAAGAAGAAATAATTTATTGCTATTGTAATTCTATGTTAGAGTATATTTATGTTTTTACTGCTTTGTGATTTTCCTTTGTGGATAATGGGTAGAAAAGTCTTTAAGTAGGAAAAATATAGCAATATAGTTACGTAAATTTACAGTAACAGTCAACATTACACACACAAAACTACAGATATAATGGGACTGAGAATTTGATGTTTGCGAGAGGATATAAGAGTGGGAGGGTAAAGGGAATTGACCTTTAAATCTTCTGATTGAACCCATAATATTTGGCTTGACTAATAAGTAACGTCGGAATTTTCAATGATTTGTATTAAATAAATCAGTATAATTTATTCTAGTATTTCTTAATAGTATACTATTTTGGATTAGAGTTAATAAATATATGCCAAAATTTACAAAACATTGACAATGTCGACAATGCTTATTAGATTAATTTCCCTCCCCCTAAATGTTCTACAATTATTAAATTAAATTTAAAATTATTTACCTCGTTAAAAAAATCACCGACCCACTTCGCCGAAATAAGAACTATTATCACGGGCAAACCAAAAGATATTCCTTGAGTTGCTTCAATCAAAATTGCAGTTAAACTGATTGTCATTCTAACGGTTCCACCCAATTGTGCAGCAGCACCTAGCAAAGCATATTTTCCAAGATCTAATTCTACCTATTGCAGATATAATAAATATTCATTAGAGATGAATGCTATAAGGTCACAGTACGTACTCCAAAATTCTTTGAATTTTTTTCTTACAGAATCTGGACATATTTTGGATAATGCTGATCCAATAAGTCTACCCCAGGCAGAACCAATTAAAAGCGATGGAATAAAAAGTCCACTGGACATAGATAATCCAAATGTAAAAACAGCTAGGATAAAATAAAGTATAATAAAAATAGCCAAGGTAATATCATTGTGGGAACCTATGAAAAAAGAAAGAATATAAATATTCTAGTATTCCAAAAGTTAATTATAAAATATGTTATATTGTTATGATGTACCTTTAGGGTCATGAAATAAAGATCTCACACTACTTTCTGGTGTTTGAAACCATAATGCAGCAACTGCACTGTATTCTCCTTCCTTGCAATACATCTGAATAGGAAACCTTGTAGGATCTTGCCCAATGGGTTTACAATCATCGAGAAAATATATCATCAAAAATCCCATCGTTGCGCTCATTATTGCTACTGCAAGAGCTTCTATTACTTTCAACCATTTTTGTGTTATATATTTTAACCGAAAACATGTAATTTTGTAATTAATATGATTCCATAAAGCACCGAGAATACCACCAATTATTCCAACTATCATGAATAATGGAATTTCATAAACTTGGTACGGTAAGGACTCAAATTTTCCCAGATTTAGTAAACCTGGATAGGAAAGATCGCCAGGATGTCCATGGTAAGTACTAAGAATAATGTTCAGTGTGAAAGTGGTGATCATACTAGCAAAAAATGTTCTCCATGTTAGACTTTGATTAAAGAAGCTAGTACCTTCTTCGATACTAAATAAAACTCCACCTAAAATATTGATCTATAAATAAAAATTTACACTGGTATTTGTAAGCCTATATTTACATGCAGATATATTATTCTAGAAAATATTTTAAACCTATGGGTGCACCAAAAGCAGCAGATACACCACTGGCTGCTCCACCAGATACAAAATCTCTTTTTTCGTGATCTTCTCTGAAATACTTGAAGATTCCTAAATCTTTTTTAAATGTTGTACTTTTCCCTTGAGATATTCCAGCAGCAACTACCGCTCCTGAGTGTATCATTGGTCCTTCCTTTTTTATTAATATAAAATAACCAATGTAATGGTAAATGTTTACTTATAATTATTGCCAAAAGAATTCATTGATATTACTTTTCCTCCTGCTAATCCACCAACTACAGTGCAAATGACACCAATCGTTTTAACAGCTAATGTTTTAATTCGTACTACTCGAGGCACTTTAATTCCATTTAAATAACATTTAACTTGTGGAATGCCGCTACCAGCTGCAACAGGTTCAATGTAGGACACTAAAATAGCGCCTATCAATACTGGTATTAAATTAGAAGTTAACCATAATAAATATGGTAGCCATAAGCAATTATTAACTACACAATGATCTACATCTGTTATCATATGTTAAGAAAAATTTATCTTTGTATTGATACACAGCTTATAAAAAAAAAAAATATAGAAAAATTTGAATAATTAAGGATACAAGTTTTTAAATATCCATATTTTATATTGGATAATTGTTCTATTGAAATATCTACAAAACATGCTATCAAAGCAGTACAAATTCCTATTAACAAAAAGATGAACCATCTTGCAAAATTCTTTTTAACAACAAATTTGTAACCCTTCTTCCTTTCCTCGTCCTGAAAGAGATAGTTTTCACAAGGGTCATAATCGAGACTCTAGATTAAAGAAAAAAGATAAGAATCAATTATTGCTTAAAACTATATAACAAATTTTTTGGAGATATGAAAAATTACTTCATAATTAGTTGAAAGAAAATTAGTAGCTCCTGGCTCTATATCTCCGTTATAAATCTTTCTTGATTGTCGATTAATAAGACTTTCCATAAGATTGGATGAAGGAATGACATTGTGTATAATATTCTGTTAAATAAAAAAAGGACAAAATTTTTAATGATATAACAAGCATTAATATTCAAACAATTAAATAATTATTCTACCGTACAATTTTATTATTTTTCATAAATCTAACATTTTACCAATTAAAAAATAACAATAAATAAAACGATATACAAGAATACAGAAAGCAATTACATCGATAGCGCATAAAAATGATTTATTATTATGCTCAAAAATGAAGGCAAAAAAGGCAATGATAAATTGTACAAATTTATCTCCTCTTTCAAGACTTCCGTAGATGTTATTTGTAAACAAATTTAAAAAGAATTAATATTGAATACGAGATAAGATTAAGATAATTATTATCAAACAAAAAGAATAAAATTTGATCCAAAATAAATAAAAGAAATTGATCATTGGAATGAAAATAACACACAACTTGTTTTTTTTTATATTTAATAAGTTTAATCTTACCCGAAATCTAACACTAATATCTTGATTTGAGTAAGAAGGAAAATTATTTCGTGGTTTTAATAATCTTTCCTCGACGTCGTTACTTCCGCAAATATCAATTTGATCTAGATTACTGCTGCTGTTGTTTATTCCAATGTTATTGTCAGTTATTGTTGGACTATCCGTCATTTTATATTGTATATTAAATAATCTTTTCAAAACACCCGCTTTATTTGCTGCTATTAATGTTACAATTTCATAATTTTGATTACTTTTTATTTATTGTTTATAAAAAAAGTTAATGTTAATTAAGTAAAAAGTAACCTCACAACGAGTACAATATTAAAGACACGGTTTCAAATGATATACTGACTGGTACTAAACATAAGTAATATAGAGATAATGCTTTATTCATAATACATATGTATATGTCACGTGATTCTACGTAATACTGAATCATCTGTTCACACTAGCCCGGAAGTATAACCTTACTTTCTTATCGTTAGAATGAGAATGAGAACGAGAGAAGAAAAGAGAGATAAGATACGCATGCGTCAGCAATTAGATTATTGTTGAAGGGGCAGTAATTATTGTATATTGGAAAAGGAAAAAAGAGGGAAAGAATGATTCTTTTGTATTATATTTATACATATATACTTACGTCGAGTGAATTAGGCGATAGACGGCCACCAATCTGTATTCGCCGTATATTGTATTCTTTTTATTGTTTTTGGTAGCCATGTTTTAATAGAAGCCATCTTGTTTTTTTGGATCTTATCACGTAATTAATATTTATATATTTATTTTAATTTCAAATATAGTTTATATATTTATATTTAATACGTATATATACATATACATATGAATCTAATTTGTCTGTATATATTTTTTGATTATTTATGTAGGTTAAATTATTTTTAATGATTAATTAATTGAATACTTGATAATATAAGAGTTGATAATTTTCATATCTTTTTTTTGCACATTTTTTTCTCTTATTCATGACTGAAACGTATCATTGTTACGTTATTATGATATATATATGGATGTGTATATGTATGTATACTTATGACTCGGCTACAATCAATGTTTTAATACTATTAAAAGAAATATTTACAACTTTTAACGTAATTTTTTTTTCAGTGCGATAAATTGTATGTTTATGCTTTGAACGAAAAGAGTTTATACATGATTAATTTAACTTTGTTTTTTCTACAATTACATTTATTTTAAATCTAATTTTTATTCACATTTATTAAAATACTAAAGATATATATTAAACTTGTAGTATAATTTATACTAGTTTAACTATACACTATGCTAAGTATAATTATATTTAACACACAAAATATAAATAATAATTAATTTTGTGATAAAATTATATATATGTATAGATTTTTTTTAAATATATAATCACATATGAGCGTAACTTAAAAGTTACACGTTTTAATAGAAAAATATTAAAAAAATAAAAGTCAGGCTTTGTTCGACTTTTTTAGATTTCAAATTTTTTGTGACGTTGCATTTCGTATTTCGCAATAAAGGGTGAAAAGAGTATGAAGACTTTCCAGTCTGTAACCATCATGTGAAGGAATGTCGAGTAGATGGCAGACAATATCAACGAGACGCGATAATTCGCAATCGAGTGTGGTAAAATCGAGTGGCGCCTCGTTCAATTGATCTTCAACATCCGGCGGCCATTGTTGCATCAACGTGTCGATATCAGGCATTGCTTTAGTCAACTGTACAGCAGGCGGATGTTTACTTCGATGAAGTTGATTCATATCCTCGATCCATTTCTCTATAGCCTTAACATTTTTTTCCGCATCTTCGACTCTTTTTATCACTGCTTGCCTAGGTGCACTAGCACTTTTGCAATGGGTTCTTAATTGTAAATGTAATACAGCTGGGTCGGATTGTTCCGTACATGGTTCGTCTAATACAGCAAGACCTATTTTATCTTCAACACCGTCTGGTCTAGGGATTTTTATGAAGGCATCTATATCACCGACCGCTGGTATATAGTCGGGAATAAATGGCACCAACTTATAATTCAATTCTATCTTTTGTGGAGTGTACCTGAGCGTTTAGGAAAGAAAAATATTTTTAATTCTTATTTTATATTGTATAATTTTTGTCTTATAGTTTAAAGAAGAAATTCTAACCTAGAAATATTCTGAAAGAGTTCCTTCAACTCGGTTGATACGTTGAGATCTTCGAATTCCTTTGGATCGTACATTTCCATTTGTTTGGAAATACTTGATCCTTGGATATCATCATCGTCTGTTTCTTCGCTGTCTGATGGATCGCTACCGATCACTAATGATTTACTAAATCTCTCCTGATCAGGGTACCTTTAATTAGAATCATATTTTGAAAATTTTATATTCTCTAAATATATTAACACTCTAAAATGTCTTATTGATCTATTTTTGTATTTTTTTCTCATAAGATTAATTAATAGTTTACATTGAAAAGTTAACGTTTATTAAGTATAAATTATACTATTATGAGTTATATTTAATATTTATAGTTAAACTACTATTAATTATATTGTGATTTTTATATTACATATAATTTATTTTTTAGATATGAATAAACATTAGATTTCAAGTATTATAAGTTAGGTGTTACCTTCGAAATTCGCGCCTTTCTCGGGGTGAGTTAACCTCCAAAATATCAGGGACGTCGTTTGTAAAATTTCTTCGACCTCTTCTCGAACTCGGTGGCCTTGGATAATTAACTGGACTTTTAATTTCTTCTGCATTACGAACTTCGATGCTTTCGTCAAATTTACTGAAGGGGGAGATATCTCGTGTTTCTTCATCCTCTTCTTCGCTACTGTCCTTGACGTCCATTGTTTTTTTGATAACGATCGTTAACGAGTAGAAATTACTTTAATTGCCATTACACATAATATTACTAATTATTATCTTTTTTATATGATTACTTATAATTATCATAATTCAAATATTACTAGAAGTACTTTGACGAAACACTATACGCATTTATTGTCGAATGAAGAAAGACTTTCTATTTGTTTTGTATTCCGTTGCCATGGTTTTTACATGTGATCGATTATAATTCACTTAATGATAATATTTTATCTACTGAGTATTTACTTAAAATCATTGAATAATTATCTTTCATTTTCATAATATTAACATTATCAATAATTATATGCTGTAAATTAAATAAATATCCATCTATCTAAAACCTGTTTGAACAATTGCAAAAAATTATAAATAAAAAAGTTGAAGAATTAAACAATTCTTTTTGTTAATAAATAAAGAATGTTTATTAAAAACTTTTAATAAATAAAATGATTAATTTTTATTTTTAATAATATTTATGTTTATCGAGTTTAATAAAATGTCTGATATCTCAGTAAAGTAGATATCACATAAAAAAGAAATGCATGAAATCAAAAAGATCATGTAATCTTACTTTCAGTCTCGACTCTAACCAATTTTATGACTTATCATGTATAGTCTACGCACACTTGATTAGAATTCATGACGCATCTGGAATTCCCTTTCGCATATGTACTCAAACATATATTTAGTAAATATAGATACAAGAGTTTAAATGTACCAATCGTATTTCTCTTTCTCTCCTAATCTTTCTAAATATTATCCGAAAATATAATGATTTTCTCACTTATGATTAAAAAGTTTTAACTTATTATCTGCCTTCAATGTTACGTCTCGTATCGTGTTATTTGACGAATGACATATAATTGGCGTATGACTTGCAATATTTGATTTACAGATAGGTATGATACACTTTATTTGTTTACGTAATTTTTTATTTTTAGAATAAATTGATATAACGCAGAGATTTTTTTTTTATAGATACACATTTTCATTCGCATTCTTTTTTTTTTATTTATTTGATTATTTATGATTATTTTCTTTTATAAAAGGACAACCGGAAACAACAGAAACGGGTATCCTAATATCAAGGAAGTTATATATTTAACATAATTTATGAAACGCAAACAATAAAAATTACCGTATTATAGAATCTTTTATTTTCTTCAAATTAAATCTGATAAATGATTTATATAAATAATGTTTCTTTTTTATGGGCTATGTAGACATGACGGTTCTAGTCTTTAAACATTTGTAATAATGGCGGATTTTAAGTCTGATCAAATGTACTTCTGTACTTCCTGTAAATAGCCATAAAAAAGAAAAAAAAAAATTTTGAAGTTTCATAGTTATTCAGTCAACCGGGCTTAAATAAATGAGGAAAGATCAAGTGCAACTGATACAACTGTATTCCGGTTTGACGAAAGGTATTTACATATTTATATACACACATACATACATATGTATATGTACACACATATATTTAAATAGATAAAACAAACGTATATTAGGACTGTCGGTTACGGTAAATAAAATTCGTCTATACCCCCCACGTGTTTGTTGCATGATCATTCTCATTTTATCGTTAACAATTGTTTGCGTATGGAATTTCTCATAAAACTTGTTCGTGGCTTTTTTTGCAGACTAAAAAAATCATTTAACGTTTAATTCGTCAATGTAATAAAACCGACAAGGCTCGCATGGGTTCAGATCAAATAAGGATCTATTAGGACCAATGTTACGTAATTGTCTTATCTTGTTTATTATCAACCGTACGATAATGCATATATTATATGGTTGTGTGTATTCAGAAAAAAGAAAAAATAGAAGCCAAAAAAAAATACGTCGAAGAAGAAAAATATTTTCGTTATTATGTTAAAAATAATTGTTTTAGGTAATAGATACATCTTCTAAATGAATATTTGTCTTATTTTAAGATTTAAATGTCTAGATAATTATACGTTTATATGTTTTCACGTTGAATAAATTATTCAAAGATCGATGATTCATTGATAATAATCTTTTAAATTTAATACTTCTTTTCTATGATCATTTCTTCGTTTATGTATAAATGTATATATGTATGTATGTATGAGTGTTTTATGTGTAGGTAGTTACATATGTTTAATTAATGAGCATAATTTCACAATATACACACATACATATATATATATATATATATATAATGTATTAAATATACAGATATATGTTTTTATATATACATATATGTTCAATTCATGAAAACAGTTTGTTTCACGAGCTATAGATTAAACTAGTTCCAGTCAGATATGGCCGGTTCACCGGTTTACTTTCACCCGCGTAAATACTCTCTCATCCCTTCAATGTGTCTCTTCGAGGTCGATCATGCAACTTGATCATCGTCATTTTGATTACGAATACGCTGCAACATGTTTTATGCTGTCATTGAAGTCACTCTTATGGATATAGTCTATTACTTCTTATACATCTATCTTTATATTCTTTATTTCTATTTCTAATTTTGAAAAACATGTCTATTATATCTTTTTAATTTTTTTTTCTTATATAACGAAATTATTATAAGTGATCTTGATTGCATTCATTTATATGGGATAGGAGGAAAAATAAAAATGAATATTGTTGAAAATGTTATTCAAAATTATAGGATTTTGTTATTGTAATATATAGATTTATATAATAGTTTTGTTTGCGTTCCGTGTATTATCATAATAATATTACTATTTCATAAAAATAATGATATATTAGAATATTATATATATAATTGGAGTTAAAATTATATTTACATATTTTGTAGATTTATTATTTATTTTATTATCTAATTTATTTTGTGTGTGCATTATTGATTTTTATATTTTCATTATTATTTCTTTATTTATTTATATTTATTTACTTAGTGTGGATTAAAAATTTTTGGTGAGTATCTCAAGTAATGTTTTTTCTCCTGTTTCCTTTATGTCCCCTTTCGCCACTAAGAAACTTTGACCAATTAGAATGCAACCCAAGTTCGAAAGTATTCCCCTAGCTCTTCGCCTAAAGAATGTCTTGCCCCAAGGACTGGAACCGTTTACGGTTCCGACAAATTTTTCTTAGAAGTCCACTGATGTTGGACCAGTCATCTCTGTTTATACCGGCTCATTGATATGATTGGCTACAAATAAAAGAAAGAAGATTCTGAAATAATTTCCGTTCTGCCAGTCTGGATATAATAATCATCCTGATCTTTTTTTCACTTGCACTATTATATTATTACAAATTATTATCCTTTCTAGAATAAAATTACAAGAAATACAAATTTAATTCCATCGTTTATATTCGTTTTATATAAATTATTAATTACTTATGTAAAATAATATATAAATATCTTTTAATTATTATTATTATAAACAAAATTTATGTTGTACTGGAGAAATGAGTAGGGAAAGTTAATGAAAAAAATTATTATATTAATTATTTACAAAATTGATTAATTTCGATTTACGAATAGATGCATTTAATATTATTAAAAATAAAAATAAATACACACACATACACAATGTAGGCCAAAAGTCTCTAAATGATTTTAAAAATCAATTATTCTTTTCCGAGACTTTTTAGGCAAATTTTTGTTTGTTAGATCGCAAAATGACAATCTTAGGTATCTATATCGATAAATAATACATTGCACACTTCGTCAATTCTATTTAAACTATTCAAGTTCTACAGTTTTTTATAATATGACTAAGAAGGATTAAACAGATTCCTTTTTTTATCGGTCGATCAACCTGTTTCTCTCTTAGAGTTGAACAATCTAAGAGCATACAACGACGAGTCACGAAATTATTGACATACCAGAGAGTATACAGGAATATAAAAAATAAAAAAATTAAATAAACTGACACAACAAAATCATTTACTTTAAGGGATTTGATAATTTATTGTTAGACTCTCTCGAGAGATGGGTATATTCTACAAAAAATTCTATAAACTCTATAAACTATAACTCTATAAATTCTATAAACTATATAAAATAAGTTAGGAAATATTTTTATTTCGTGGAACACATACGGTTAAATATTTCAAGATATCTTCATTAAATTTTTTTGACATAAATATTATAATATATTAAGAAATGACGGCGCGCTGAATTAATTTCCATGGAAATCCCCCGTACGAAATGCGCGCAACTGGTCGCGTATGTACCACCGTCGTTTTTTATTTGAACAAAAAAAGAAAAAAAGGAGAAGGTTTAGCTTATTCGTAAGTAGTATCGCTATTACAACATAACGTACGCTTTTTTTTGTCCGATTATCTGGGAATTTATAATGAGTAGAAGAAATCTTTTTTCTGAATTATTTTTTTTTTTTTTTTTTCAGACATTCTTGAAGTCGTATTAAACTGCGTGTTTAAAAAGAAAAATATTTCGTTTGATACTTTCGAGATATATTCCGAATTTTGTTTAGAATATACTCATTTTTCGAGATCGGTCTGTGGGTGAGTGAGTGATTAGATTCTTTAAAAAAATGAAACGAAATATATTTATATAAAGTTGAATCAATTCGTGAAATTAATTACGATCAACAAGATTATTTTCTTACGTGTCATAAAATTTAATAACCATAAATAATAGCGAAAGCATTTTTAATAAATAAATAATGTTTATATATATATATAACTTTTTAATATTTTTTCTGCATTCCTATTCACGTAAAAGTTGCGCAATATAAGTTGGATTATTTGGATTAAAGTTATTTTCCAACTTGGTGTAAATGAATTGGTCTTAATAAGATATACATAATACATTAAAAGTTAAATGTAATGGTACACGTTTCAGATGAGATTCACAATCAGTTTCCCCTTCTCGATCGAGATTTGATTCGTTGTATCCGATTGTGGTGATAGTTCAGTTATCCCTACTACTTTCTGAAGGAGAACCAACAGGTCTGCAAGAATGATCGTGAAACAGTCAGTGGTTGTTTCGAGCTCAAGTAGGTAATATCCACTCACGTAAGTGAAACGTGTGAATACGGATGTTAAAATGTTGAAATAAGTTAAAAAAAAAAAAAAAAAAAGAAACATAAACCCACGCGTTTACAAAATCAATTCGTCAAATCTTTTTTTCAATTTTCTTTTTTTTTTCCAATTCGTTTCAAGGACGATTATTTTTGTTTAATTTCTTTCCCTATCGGTCATTTTGGTTCTTTTTTTGTTTGTTTGTTTTCGTTTGAATTAATTTAACAAGGATACGTCGATATTATTTATTGATTTTATTTTTATTTTGGAAGACAAAAATGGGAAAGGTAAGAGTCATTTGGTATATTTTACAAAAAAATTGTTCTTTCTTTTTAATTTATTATTTTATGTTCATTTTCAATTTAACATTTGTATTTTAATTATAAAAATTTGTATATACACATTTTTATTTAGTGTATGTTTTATGTAATATTTTATTGTTTATATATTTTCTTTTTAATATACCACACTTTCTAAAAATTATTACATTATCGTATACGAAGTTTATTTTGTAATCAATTGAAAGTAATTGCACGCATAACGAATGAATTATTTTTAATAGCAAATATAATCAAACCAAAGTCATACACAGATTCAATTTTATTTCTAATTGTTAATGAAAAGAAGTTGTGTTTCCTATGTATATTAAATTGCATATAATATAATTAAATTATGTGTATATAATAAAATAACAATGTTTATAAATAATTAATGTAATATATATTTAAATGATAAAAATTTGCAATAATAAAAAAACATTGAATTTTAGAGATCGATTTATTTTTCGTTAATATTTTATAACGTTATCTTATTGTCAGAAAAGAAAGATAATAGGGGGTTTTTTTTTTAATCGATTGATTGGGAAATCGTAGTCTATATAAAAAAAATGGATTATACATTCCATCGCTATGCTTGTGTATATTTGATTTAATGGTAATCGTTACTTTTGCTTTGAAACGACGAAAAATTAACATTATGGTCGATCGATTGATCACGCACGTTCCTCGTTCATTCAGGAATAACATTCACATTCTCGTTGTTATGTCTATCTTGAAAGAGACAGAACAAGAAGAAGAAGAAGAATAAGAAAAAGAATAAAACTTAAAGAAGAAATGTTTACTCAGACGTCTCGTCGAAAAACTATTTTTCTCCCTCTTTTTTATTTTTTTTATTTTTATTATAATTATTATTATTATAATCTCGATGAAAATCTTACGTAAGATTATGAATACGCGGTTTAGCAAAAGTTATTTTTGGTTTTTTTTTAAAAATGAATTATAATATACCACTTATATTGAAATTTTTTTTCTGACTTGTTGTTTCGCAATGTGATAAAACTAAAAATTAAGGAAAAAGTTTCGAAAGAAAAAAAGTAGGTAATTTTTGAAATAAATTAGACATCGTTTTCTTATGATTGGTCCATGTTAATTCTCCGATGGAATAAGTAATTCTGCAAATATACGAAATAGAATAGAAGAATACGAATAGAAGTCCTATACATATACGTTTATATTAATTATCAAGATTAAACATTAGGTATTAAGTAGATTTAATATTAAATATCGAGCGTGTCGATTTAATTACCTGATACTTATTTAAAGATAAAAATAAAAAACAATAATGTGCGACCACTTTGACAAATATTCATTATCAAAGTTAAATAGAAATTATCAGAAAATGAATAATCGATATTACAAAATTTAACATTCATTTCAAGTAATGCGAATATTAATCATTTTAACAGCTGGTTTATTAATATCGTACGTCAAACTTTATACGAATTTGGAAATATAATTTCTTGTTAGATTCATTAAGTAAACATAACGTCAAACGATCTGTCACACTAATAATTCTACTGGAATAATAATAATAATGATCGAGCTCTGAAATAAAAGAAAAAACGAAAGGCTTTCACACGAACGATCTAACTTTTTCCTTAATATTTTTTATTATTATTTTAGTCTCGTTATTTTTTATTACTTTTTAAAAGTCTTCAAAACCGTGGTTGGTTAAAGAGGAAAGTGATTGTTCTTGCTTTCTCGCTTTCTCGTCCATTTTTAGGTAAAGAACGTTTCATTATTACACAATTTTGGTTGTTTTCTTTACTGATTCAATAAAACATTTCGAATGGTCGATTAAACCTTGTCAATGTCGAGTAAAATTGATTCATTTCTTTCAAATGACACATACACACAGTAAATTATACTACACTAGTTTAAAAGCGTATACAAGGTGGTCGCAAACGTATCGATTAAATTTGAAAATTTGATTATACAATTTAATACTATCAGAAAAAAATTTGTCTGATAAACGCAAGTGACAAAATGTCTCTTAAATAATTCAATCGACGTGTTTTATAAATTATTACTAATAATCAGAGAAACGGTATGTACTTTTTTTTTTCTTTTTAGCAGAAAAAAGTTGCAGAAAATTTTATTCAAATGAAATAATAAAAAAAAGAAAAATAATTTCAGTAAGTTTCACGGTATTTGAGATAAGCAGTTTCTCTGAAAGTTTGGGGTCACCATGTATAATTAAAATTGTTATGTCAGTTAGGTGTACATCCCGTAATTACGTGGACGAGAGTTACTTAAGTCTGCGATGTCCACTTCGATAAGAGTTACGTACGGATAGTGAAAGGAATAATCTCAAAGATTCTACATTCTACTTTTATTTTTATCCTGTACTCGGTTAAAACGATTTCGCGATTAATTATCAAAATTAGGGAAGGTGAAAATAATTATTAGGGTTTATATTCTTGGGAACGAAAAGTAAGTTAAATGAAAGGATAGATAAAAGATAAAAAAATAAAAAAAGAAATAAAAAAGAAAAATAATCCGGAAACCTGTAAGGTCATCAAATTGGATACGTTGTAGCTACGATTAGAAATGATTGTGGTGTTTGTAAACTGGTTAAAAATGATCTTATCATAAGGATTTGTTGTGATTAGGGATTCGTTGTAGGAAAAAGAATATCAAAGAAACAAATCAATTAAGAATGTTCAACAACAAAGATAAGAAGAAGAAATTAATTGTGATAACAATTATTTTCAGTTCTTGGGTGTAGAAGGATTTTATGAGTAGAATCTGGATTATTAAATGATTCAAAATAGTTGACGGAAAAATCAATGAATTGAGTTCGAATCATGGATGATAATTATATTCAAAAATTTAAATATTATATTTTATTTTTTTAATCGCGTATAATATTTAATATAAAAAATAATAATATAATATTATATTATATATTATACAATTTGCATTTTTTTAATTTTTTATTTTTTTTTTATTGTTACACAACAAGTTCACATTAAATAAACCTTCACTTCCGACATATCATTTTTCTTTCTCTCTTTCTCTTTCTCTTTCTCTTTCGCCATCGTTTATTTTCACCATTTAAAAAATATCTTTATGAATATTTTTGCGATATGAAATAAAATATGATTCATATGGATGCGTTTAAATATACATATAAAAAAATATCAATTTAATTAATAAATATGAAACGTGCGATATTTAAATTTCTTTTTTTTTTTTCTCGAGATATTCACATTTGAAAATAATTACTTTGTCCATCTTGAATATCTCCAATATTTGTAATAATATGAAATAATGTTAGGTACAGAATTCGAATGGCATAAAGGGAAACATATCGTGATGCTAATTTTGTGTGTTGGGGAGATTTCATGGTCACCTTCTTTTTTATTGTTAAGACGATTTCAGCAAGCCATTAGTGAAAATCAAAGTGAAGCTATCATTCAAGGTAGACAGAGTTATTGTCCCATAACTGTATAAGAGAACATATAATAAAATAGGTTTTTCCACGGAAAAAACCATATTACTATAATCGTCGTTCATGCAATGATTATGCGTACGTTGCGTGCATGTGGCAGTAAAATTATGGTGGATTAGAGTCGTTTAATCGAATGGTATTTCCTTTAGATTTTTTTTTCTTTTTTTTTTTTTCTTTTAAACGTTGGTAATTCCCAATGGACTGATCTATTATCGTTTTTTTTTCTTTTGCTAGCGTTGAACAACTTTTCTCTCATACTTTTGTATACTTGCTGAATTTGCAATAGCATTTACTTAATAGTTGTCGACAGTCGTTCAAGTTAGATGTTTAGAAAGTGTCCTTGAAGATCTACGAACGCGAAGATTTTCCTTTATTACTCGAAGATCGACGACCTTTGTGGTTTATTTCTTTTCCTTTATTAGATTTAATTGGCTGCGACAGGACACGATCGTAATAACAACAATAACAATAACAACAACAACAACAACAATAATAATAATTAATAATAATGATATAAATAATAATGATAAAAACAGTTTTTGGAAAAATAAGTAATCGAATTGTTAAGCACAATATTAATATAGTATTTTTTTAAATGAATTATTTGTTCTTTCATCTTATATATAATTTTATTCAATTTGTTTCAACAATTTTAATGAGAGTATTAAATGAATGTCCATTTCTTTTTTTTTTTTTTTTAATGTATTTATTATTTTTTTTTTTAATTTATTGTAGGCAGGTAAACACAATGCTGCATTCGTTGGAGACGATGGAATATGTAACGGCCAGACTAATGTTAATCTTAAAAATTCGACACAAATCGAAAAGGTCTGTTCACATTTGAAATAATTAATAACAACAATAATAATAACAATTATTATTATATGCAAAAATAATATTCGACAGATTTTTGTAATATGTATTTTTTTTATAGAACGACGACAATTTTAACATTAATTATGGCGTCGATGATAATAGAAAAATTACCCAACCAACACTGGCGATGGAAGAATTGGTAAACATGAATCATTGTTTTTTGGTATTTTTCGTTATAACACTGAGCAATGATTTTCTTTTGAAAAATTATTATGAATTATTATGAAAAATATATAAAAATTATTATATTTTGACAGACGATAGTAGAAAAAAATGTTGAAAGAGCAACATGGGGTAACAGTATAGAATTTCTCATGTCTTGCATCGCAATGTCGATTGGTCTCGGCAATGTTTGGAGATTTCCATTCACGGCATACGAAAATGGCGGAGGTGTATTTCTAATACCCTACATAATCGTTCTTTTCGTCGTTGGAAAACCATTTTATTATTTGGAAATGATATTAGGTCAATTCACCAGTAGATCATCTGTTAAAATGTGGTCAGCAGGTATGAGAACTAATAATTCCTTTAATTTTAAACTTTAATTAAAATTTAAGGGAACATCAAATATTTTTTAACATTAATTTCTTTTCTCTCTCTTTTTTTTTCTTTTTCTTTTATTTTTCTTTTTTTGAATTTATGTTAACAACAGTTCCAGCTTTTCGTGGTGTTGGCTGGGCCCAAATGTTCTCAATGATCGCAGTTGGTACATACTATTGTTCCTTGATATCAATGACCTTGTATTATTTGATTGGTAGCTTTCAATCCCAGCTTCCTTGGTCAACGTGTCTTCTCGAATGGGGAGATACTTGCGTTGATTCAATCAAAGCCGAAAATTCAACAATTCGTAATGGTACGCACTTGAGAAGTTCCGCTGAATTTTATTTCACGTGAGTAGCTGTTTTACTTACTCGCTAACAGTTAAGATAAAATCTTATTGTAACGTCAAAACGAGAAAAAGATGATAAATGTCTGGGGGGGTGGGTGGGGGTGGAAGGGGGAAAGGATCTACAAACAAAAAGAAAAAAAAAAAGAAAAAAAGACATGATTTATGCAAAAAGTCTTGACGTTTTGAGATCTGATTTTACAGGACGCAAATATCTTATTACCGCGAATGTATTAGTAGGTTTCATTTATATGGATGTGCAGATATAATATAAGTCTGACAGAAGATTTTATCTTGGTTACTTACGACAGCTTAACACGACTTACTAAAGTTTAATAGAAGTTGTCCCGTTGATATCTCATGTAAGTACGTCCTCGAGATGCTATCAAATTATAAATCTTTAAATGCATTATTACATAATGTATTAAAAAAAAAGGGGATATATCTCGATAAAAATCAGGAAAGTTAATAACGTCAATTATTACCATATTTGTTCGACATTGTCAACAATGTTTAGAAATAATCTTTAACAAATCTCGTGATATTATATTGGCCCACCATGGTCATTTAATTTGCAAAAATAATCACATTGGTGTTTTATTTTATTATAAATATATATTTTATATATTAATCCAACAATTATAATAGGACCTAAATATTATTCGAATATTATTATATATTAATATATAACTAAATGAGCAAGGTAAAATTAGAATTTATTGTAATGTTTTATATTTATTAACAAGTCATAATAAAAATTTTTAGTTGCTGATGAAGTCCCCAGTAAGGGACGAAACGTACAACTAGTTCAAAATAAATTGTTCATCAGATTTATTAACCGTCTATAATTCCCTTTGAGACTTATATATTAATATATTTTTTGGACAAGAATATTGATAATTAAATTATTATATATATTTGTTTGTTAATACAGGAAAACAGTATTGAAAGAGATACCTAATATCGACAATGGTTTAGGTCTACCCGATTGGAAATTAACTCTCTGCCTTTTTGTTGCCTGGTGCAGCATCTTTGCTGTCCTTGCACGTGGTGTTAAAAGTCAGGGAAAGGCAGCGTACTTCCTAGCTATATTTCCTTACGTGATTATGATAGCTTTACTGATTAGAGCAGTTACCTTGGAAGGAGCAAGCAATGGTATAATCTTCTTTATCCAACCTAAATGGGACAAACTGTTTGATCCGAATGTTTGGTA
Source organism: Polistes canadensis (assembly GCF_001313835.1). Lineage (NCBI taxonomy): Eukaryota > Metazoa > Arthropoda > Insecta > Hymenoptera > Vespidae > Polistes > Polistes canadensis. Next base: position 988,425 of record NW_014569554.1, read on the forward strand.
CGCTGCTGTGACACAATGTTTCTTTTCATTGTCGGTTTGCTTCGGCGGTGTCGTCATGTATTCCTCCTACAACGATTTCAGGCACAATATTTACAGGTTATTCATTTTTTTATTATACGATCTTTAAAAACCTGTTCAAAATGATTCGAATTATGAAATTGAAATAAATGCAATTCGATCATTTTTTGGGATATGATCGAAGCAGTATTTACAACTTTTTAGGTATTTCAGTATAATAATTGCACAAATTCAAATATTAAAAATAACTAGAGCAAATTTGTTGTTTAATTTACTTCATTCATTATTGATTTTTTAACCAATAACTGAAGTAACTTACATCAATCACTGACTCGTCTCGTGAAACAGACCAAAAAAGAATGCTGACCGTAATCTTTTCAAATTTTAGAGACGTCATGGTCGTGACCACTTTAGACACCTTTACTAGTCTCATGGCCGGTTTGACTATTTTCGGTATACTTGGTAATCTCGCTCACGAACTTGGCACCGATGATATCAGCAATGTTGTCCGAGGTGGGACAGGTTTGGCCTTTGTTTCTTACCCAGATGCTATCGCAAAATTTACAATATTACCAAATGTAAGAAACTAATCACGATACTGGATTCATCATCGATAGATTTCTTTTTATAAAATAATTTTTTGTATTAAATTCATTTATGATATATTTCTGAGTAATTCATAAGTTATGAGAAGAAAGAATAACCGTTATTTATTCGTTCGTCATTTAAGAAAAATGTTTCCTTCGGATTCTCAAGGTATACAAGATAATTTTATATGGAATAGTCATTCCTTTCTAATTGTAAGCTATGACATTGAAAAAAATATACCTTCATTCAATAGAGTTTGTTTCACGTAGTTGAATAATCATCATCGTATTTATAAAATACAAATCATTGAGAAGTATAATTAAACTTATATAAAATATTACAAATATTTATACGAAATATTAATTTTAATTATATATGATAATAATAAGAGATCTATCTATCGATGCGAACATAGTTCTAATTTATATCGTAAATTTCTGATCAACGTTATTTATATCTGTTACAGTTGTTTTCTGTGCTATTTTTTCTAATGCTCTTTGTTCTTGGAATTGGGAGTGCCATTGCGCTCGTAGGTGGCATAATCACTATTATCAGTGATCAGTTTCCAAGTTGTACGCATTGGCATATTGTACTTAGTACATCTGTTATTGGATTTTTATGTGGTATTGTTTATTGCACACCGGTTAGTAAGATTATATTTTTTTATCTATTACTATAATTATTTTAATTGTAATATTGTTTAGTGTACACATTATAGTATATAAATATTAATATGCAATATTTTTGGAGATAAGTTAATAAATGTAATTGAACAAAAAAAAATGTTAATTGTTTATAGGGTGGTCAATTTATATTAGGTCTGGTTGATTACTACGCTGGTTCCTTTATCGTGTTCGTATTGGCTACACTTGAAGTTACTGGATTTTTTTGGGTTTACGGATTAGAAAATTTCTTGGACGACGTTGAATACATGTTGAAGAGAAGGCCTTCAATTTATTGGAGAATTTGTTGGGGTTTTATCACACCACTTCTTCTTGCTACTATTTTAATTTATACTATTGTTGGACTAACACCACTCACTTATGCTGGTGTTTTTTATCCACCAAGTGCATATGGTATTACTATTATTTTTATTATGTTTATCGTAACAATAAGTAGAGTAGTTTAAAATTGATCTGACCGTTTTGTAAATAATTATATTTACTTTAATCATATATATGTTGCCTTATATTTATTTTTTTATAAAGTAGTCTGTAATAAAATTTTATTTATTATTAATTTTAGCTGCTGGATGGATACTATTCTCATTCGGAATAGTACAATTACCATTTTGGTTGATATATACGATGATGTGTAAACGAAATTTGGGCTTGCTAAAGGTATACAATTTAAATTATTATTTTATTATATTATTACATAAACGAATATTATAAACAAAAAAAAATCAAATAATAAATAAACATAAAAGTGTACTATATAAAATATATATATATATGTTCTTTGATTTTAGATGTTCACAAAATCTTTCAGTCCCTCAACTCAATGGGGCCCAAGAAATATTCAAGAATTGGCCAATTGGAAGGAATATAAAGAAGTGATGAGAAAAAAACGTGAAAAACGTAATTGTTCGCAATTAAAACAATTCGTTTATGTTATGTTCTGTTTAGAAGAAAAACTCGTATGATCTCATTGTAACAAAGAGATTGAATTTTTTGTATTATTGTAACACCTCGCACTTGCATACATACATACATACACGCATCACACGTAAACATATTTTTATTGACAAAAAGGAAAACTAATTAAAAATGAAAAAACTGACAAATTGTTTTTTACATTTTTAGAGTATTAAAAATATAATCAAAGAAATTCAGGAATATATTTTTGAAAAACAAAAAATAATAAAACATTCATAATATAATATATTAATTACTGAGCTTAAATAATGAAATATGTAAATAATTATTTTTCCTTTTTAACATTTTTGTGAATAAAATTGTAATTAATATTAATTTTGAAATAATTTAATATGTTTAAATTTCAAAACAATTTTTTTTTCTTAGATGTGTGTTACACGATACTAAGAATATTTTACAAAATTAAATCGTTTCACATTTTTTCATGTTACAAAAAGAAATTAATATTATTACATAAATCTTAGCGTTTCACACCTTGATGTCTTTTTTAAATAATTTATATTTAAATCTTTAGTTAAAAAAAAATTGACGTGATCTTTAAGAATTAAAGAAGGAAATAGAGAGGAATTGTTATTATTATATAAAATGAAAATGAAAGAGAAAGAGAGAGTATGTAAATAAAAAAACAAAAGAGAAATTATAAAAAATTAATTTGGATTCCAGTAATCAAATTTTTAACAGTAAAATATGAATTTTACTGTAAAAAGAAAATGAATGATTATTATTTATACAAAATAATTTAATATTGACGATTACTTCGTGTAAAATAAATTTTAATAAGAACAGTTAAGTTATTATAATATTTCTTGTCTTTTACTTATTATTTTCAATGTTTAAATAATGTGTGAACAGTAATTAAAAAAAAAAAAGAAACAAATTATACGAATCAGTATTATTTGTTACTCCTACGAGTAAATATCGGAATTTTTTCCTCTCCTACGGGTAAACTTAAATAATTTATATTTTCGATTGTCTTATAATTATTTAAACGATAGTACATTTGTTTAAACATTACGTAGCTTTTAATTAATATTGATTGTAAAATAATTTTCAGTGGATATTTTTTTAATATACGTAAATTTAAAAAATCTGAAGTTCTTCTTTACTTCTTCAAGTTTGTTTTTTTACTTTCGGAAAAAAGTATAACTGGCATGTGTGTGTTCTTTTGTTTGTTTTTATTAGACGATATTAAATAATCTCATAATTTATAAAGTTCCAATCTTCGGTTAATTCTTTTTCTTCTTCTTCATCTCTGCTTTCTATTTTTATTGTTTCTCGATCCTCCATTATCTTTTGAAAGAAAAATATTGAAAAAAATGTTATATATTATTGCAAGTTTATTTAAAGTACTACAGATCATATTTAATAATTATTCACTAACCATCATCTTGTATTTTTCTCTTTCGATCATTAATTCCATTTCGAATTCTTTTTGCTTGTTTCTACGTTCCTCGCAAATCTATGAAATCAAATCAATTACATTTTTTATATTTCACATATGAACAAATAATAGAAAAATAATTGTAACATATAACATAATAGGAAATATATTTGGTCGTGTTGTTTAAAATGAGACACTTGGTATAATTAAAAAAATAATTAAGGTATAAATTGAAATCATTAATTTTACAATATAAACAAACCTTTAAATGAAGCAACCAATACCCAAGATACTCAATCGGATCGTAAGGTTTTTTCATAGCAATTTCTGGAAGAGCACGTATTAAAGCATCGCTAAAAAAATATTTTAAATAAAAACCTTCGGGTGAAAAATAATAATCGGACATTGTAGACTTCGAGGAGACACAAATATCATCGGATTCCATGGAATTCGTTGAATCGTTAAAATCCTTTTGCCAAAATAATTTCCAATGTTCTATTTCGTTTTCGTAGAAACCCAAGGCTTTCAAAAGTCTGAAACACAAATTTTTACTTCAAATTCATTTACACGATGTTAAGAGTAAAATGTTTCAAAAAGAAAAACAAAAGAATTTGTTTGTTTACACATACCAACCTGATATATTCGTCGGTAAATCCATTAGTTAATAAAGATTTGATTAGGCCATCACTTAGTCCCCTTTCACGTAAATGTTCTCCTAACGATTTTTCTTTTATCTTTTTTTTATTACCGCTCTCCAGAATATTATTTTGTTCTTTATTTTTTCTCGCATCTTCATTTTTATTAGCATCTCTCGTTGCTCGATGAAGATCCTCCAAAATTTGTTCACCTTCATTACTGATTTCCACGATTTTATCTTTTTTTATCTCGTCGAGATCAACTTGGCTCAGTTTAATATTATTTTTTAAAATCCTCTCTGTTCTCTATCGAGAAATCTTAAAGTAAGAGATTTGATCTAATCGAAATGTGAAAGTTAAATCTGTGGAAATATACCGACGAAAGTATATTACGTAGATTTTTAGGAATTTCATTCATACCTAACAGTAAACTGTAGTAATAACGTAAAACTTTGAATCGTTATTTAAATACGAATATTTACAATCATGAAGAAAAAATAAAAATAATCATGCAATAAAAACGTGTTAACTTTTTAATCGTTTTATTCGAACGGTTATCTTCATTTTATTTATTTTCTTTACATACTTACATCTTTGTCATCAGATTGTAAAAGAGAAATAGATGAAAATAAAAGTTTTCGAAGTTCTCTTTTGTTATAGGCTCCCGAAACTTCAACGTGATGTCCTTTCTTTTGCAAAATGACTCTTTCACGATGAATTTTGTCTTGATAATTTGTATTTTTATCCATCGTCATTCAACCTAATAAAAATCATCACAAAAATTTCTTTTCCACACCTAATTTCATTCGAAACGTAATCGATAAGATTAATCGATTTTAATTTCGATTTAAACATGTCAGAATTACTTTACCGACTGATACGTTTTTCATTTTAATCACATAAATTTCTAAATTTATTCAACGTTTATTTGTAAATGAAATAAATCAATAAAATCGTCGCGTGTCAAATTTGATTAATATTTGATGAATAATACAAGGAGCAGAAATATTTATGTAAAATAAAATGTTCTTTCTTATGTACGATAGTTGTTTTATTCTTTTCTTATTATCCCTTCTCTCTCATTCTCATTCTCTTTTTTTACAATTAGGAAAAAAAACAAGAGGGGAATTTATATATATATATATAAAATATGCGCATTTAATATTTTCTCACAATCAATGAGAAAAAATTAGAATGTGCATAAATGAATGAAAAGCTGTACGTATGTACGTGTTTATTAACGATTGTCTAACGTTATCTGATTAATTATGAATCATAGTCAAGGATTGAAGTTACGTGAATAATAATCTTTCATAAATCAGTTTAAATTGCGATTTCAAATTGTTCACAGTATAAAAGAAAGAAAAACTTCGGTGCAATGAACGACATCAATTGTTAGTGCGTTTTTTCGTAAAAAAAAAAAAACAAAAAACAACAAAAATGCATTTAAACTGTTGTTAAAGTTCCTTTATTTACTTGTGTTATCTTAATAACGGGTGGATTATTTATCTAATCTACAGGAATACGAGAAAAGAGTGAAACTTTGTCAGTCCCATTCGCGACGTAATCCTTGACGGAACTTTCCTTCTTTTGCACGCTAATTGGTTTATTAGGAAAAAAAATTTTTTAATTTATTTACTTAGAGATTCAAAAATACCTCCAATTGGCTTCTTAAACATATGTATTATTATTATTATTATTATTATTATTAACATAAATATATAATTTTGTAAAACACTATACACACACATAAATACGCAAATTTATTATTTACTTAATTAGATTTGTTTATAAAAATAACACATATAACATTAATAAAATTAAATTTGTTTTTTTATACACAATAAGATATTTATTTTTTTTTTTATAGAGATCACAAATACCGCACGTAAACTTCAATAAAACTTCACACATAATTCACAATCTTGAATATACAAAAGTGGAAGGAGGTACTTCGATATTCATGGGGAAAAAGGTATACAGCAAGTATTTCTTATTACTTAATCTTAGTTAGCAAAGATGAGATAGGTATATGCATATAAATATTCATGATATTGTTATACGATATTACTTTTACATAAAATATGTATTATATTTCTGCTTGGCTAACGAAAACGTCATTCGATACGATTCTTGATCAACGAGCTCCATTGGTTTTCATTGTTCACGATTAATACTCGTGATCCGAAGCTGACGTATATTGAATATATAGTGTGTTAGATAGTTAGCTAACACTTATTATGTGACATGTGGATGAAATAGTTATACAAGGTGAGTCGAAAGTTTCTAGATTAAAAAAACAAAAAAAAACAAAAGAAAATAACAAATTAGCCTAAAGTATTTCAAACAAGTATAATTGACGTTTAAAATTATCCCGAAACTTTGGATTCACCCTGTATAAATTTCATGATTTATTATCATAAATTTATAGTTAATTAATAATATATATATATATATATATATATTAATGAGACATATATTATATATTATATTTAGACGTGTAACATTAAAAATGGAATCACCAACGAGGCTTTTAGTTTGGATGATATTACAGATCATAATTCGATTTCTGAAAACACCGTAAGTGATCTCTCTCTCTCCCTGTTTCATTGTTTAATATTTCAAAAATATAAGCTGCATTCCTTTTTTTTATAAGGTTTTGTTTAATTAGGTGGAAAGAGCACAATGGGGAAACGATAAAGAATTTTTGATGTCCTGCATTGCCATGTCTGTTGGATTAGGAAATATTTGGAGATTTCCGTTCACTGCTTACGAGAATGGTGGTGGTGCATTTCTTATACCTTACATCATAATTCTCATCGTTGTTGGGAAACCATTTTATTTGTTAGAAATGACTTTGGGCCAATTTTCTAGTAAATCTGCTATCAAAATCTGGGAAATATCACCTGCCTTCAAAGGTTATACACAATTTCATATTATTTTATTGGCAAATTTTCTCTCTCTCTCTCTCTTTCTCTCAATTTGTTTACATTAATGTGATTCTAATTATTCTTTCTATCACAGGTATTGGTATTGCCCAATTTCTTACACTGTTGGCATTAACATCTTACTATTGTTCCTTAATGGCATTGACTTTATTTTATTTGGTCGCAAGTTTTCAATCTGAATTACCATGGGGTAAATGTAAAAAGGAATGGGGTAAATACTGTGTGAATTCTTTGAAAGTACAAGATGATGAAATTCTTTTAAATGGTACCAGCCTTTCCAACGTAACTTATCTCAGTTCAGCTGAATTATATTTTTAGTTAGTATTAATATAAATAATATTTCTATAAATAAATCTATTTTTATAAATCTCTATGATCTGTAAAGTTATCTATGCCTAGCAAGGAAGTGCTACGCGAAAAGAAGAACATCAACGACGGAATTGGATTACCTGATTGGCGTTTGACAATTTGCCTGTTCATTAGCTGGCTTTGTATATTTATTATTGTCGTTCGTGGTATCAGAAGTTCTGGCAAGGCTGCTTACTTCACAGCCATATTTCCTTACATTGTAATGTTTATATTATTGATCAGAGCTGTTACATTGGATGGTTCAGCCAATGGTATACTTTATTTCGTTACTCCTAATTGGGACAAATTGTTAACGTCCAGTATCTGGTACAATGCAGTTGCACAATGTTTTTTTTCATTGACTGTCTGTTTCGGTGCTGTTGTTATGTTCGCGTCTCACAATAAAATTGATCATGATATTTATAGGTCAGTATCGTTTAATATGGGTATATATATATATATATATTTTTTATTGATAAGACTAATCCACATTGATCTTTTGAGAATTAGTAATTTTGATTTACTGATGCACGATTAAATTCTTTTTTTTTTTTTCTTTTCATTAAAATCTTTACACATCATTTTGCAAAAAAATGATTATTTAAATTTATCATTTTAATAATGATAATTGATAATTATTTCAAACACAAATATAACATTAATGAATTTAATTTTGGCAATATTATTTTGAAATTTAATTATCATTATAATTTATTGTTTCTAGGGATGCAATGATTGTGACAACTCTGGACACCTTGACCAGTTTCTTAGCAGGCTGTACTATATTTGGTATATTGGGTAATCTTAGCCACGAATTAGGAGCTAAAGATATTAGCTCTGTGGTACGTGGTGGAACAGGATTGGCATTTATTTCTTATCCAGAAACAATCGTCAAGTTTGATTTCTTACCACAATTTTTCGCCATTGTATTTTTCGTAATGATTTTTGTTCTTGGAATTGGTAGCGAAGTTGGACTTACTTCTAGTATAATATCGATCATCAATGACCAATTTCCAAACTGGAAACATTGGCATGTTGCAGCTGGGACATGTTTCTTTGAATTTCTTATCGGATTATTATACGTCACTCCGGTATAATAATATAAAAAAAAAAAAAGAAATATTGGTAGTTAAATTTTTAATTAAAAAACAAATATGTATATTTATGGGGTTATTTTTTTTTCTTCCTACAGGGTGGACAATTCATGGTAACGTTCATAGATTATTATGCAACTTCGTTTCTTGCATTGATACCAGCCATTTTTGAAATGATCGTGGTTTCATGGTGTTACGGTGTGAATTTGTTTTTTTTTTTCTTTTAAATAAATTATTAAATAAAGTTATATTTACATACGCGTTTGAGTGATTAAAAGAATTCTTTTTTTTTTGTCTTTTTTTATAGGAATTAATAATTTTCTCGACGACATTGAATTTATGTTAAATCGACGATTGTCGAGTTTTTGGAAATTCTGTTGGAGTATTTTAACTCCTGGAATAATCACTGTGATATTTATTTATAATATGATTAATTTGGAATTGTTAACTTACAATGGTCTTTTTTATCCTGACGTAGCTTATGGTAAATATTTATTATACATACTTTGGTTTTTTTTTTTTATTTTTAATATTATATAATGACTCTGTGTTACTTTTTTTCTTTTTAGTTATCGGTTGGATTCTTTTTACCATTGCTGTATTGCAAATACCTATATGGATATTGGTCGCTATATTTAAAAATAGACATTTACCTTTTCCAGAGGTAAAAAATAATATAAAGTATATTTGTTTTATTATTTTATGAAATATATATATTATATATTATATCATATACTTTGTATAATTAATTTTTTAAGATAATTTTTCAAACATTTCGACATTCAAAACATTGGAGTCCATTGAACGACGAGACGAAAATAAAATGGTTGGAATTTAAAGAACATCGAAGAAAAATGAAAGAAGAGGAAATAGAAAATGAACATTCGAACATATTTTATAGATTATTCAAATCTGTTACTTGTCGGTAGAATTGAAAAATGAAAAAAAAAAAGAAATATTTTTCTTATGCTTTTTTTTTCTCTGTTAATTATTATACCATGAAACTTAATGTTTCTTAAATGAAAATGATAATAATTTTTGTTTGTTTTAATTCAATGTTATAAATAATAATAAAAAGAAAAAAAGAAACNTGAAAAATGAAAAAAAAAAAGAAATATTTTTCTTATGCTTTTTTTTTCTCTGTTAATTATTATACCATGAAACTTAATGTTTCTTAAATGAAAATAAAAAGAAAAAAAGAAACATTAATTTATAATTGATTTACGTATTTTGCAATTAAAAAGATAGTGATTTAAATGAAATATTATTATTTAACTTGTAATTTATATTTCTTTCTAATAATTCTAACAATATAAAATAAAATAAATAATTAATAAAATATATCACAAATTTTTTGATATTATTCATTAATAATTAAATAACTTTGTACAAAATCAATGAAATCAAATTAGATATAAATTGAAATATACAAAAATTGGCATTATTATAAATAAAATGAATAAAAATATCTAGATTTCATCGTTTCAAAGATAAAACTGATATTATTATTTTTTTTTTTTTCTTTTTTTTTGTGTTAAGTATCACAGTGTAAAATTCAATGAAAAAAGGAAAAAAGTGTGTGTGAATAACCTGCTGTTGGGATCACCTAATCTCACTTATACATATAGGTGTATACGTAGATACATTAATCTCAATCAAAAAGTATACTTTAAAGTGTTCACAATCAAGTACATAGCCTTTTGCAAGTTTTATCGAGCGGAAGAAAGTGACATCGATTTGAGATATCGATTAGTTCATACACACGTATAATAGTTATCTATCTCTTATATACTTAATGATCTCCGTGACTAAAGAATCAATTTAATATTTTTTTTTCTTCGTTTTTTCCTGATAGACATTTATTATCCTTATCGTGGTTATAGTTGTGGGGGTATTTCGTAGATTATATAAAAGAGTTTCGAAATCGTTACTTCGTCAAAAATTTATTCTCGAGAGTTTCTTATTCGAGTATCTCTACATTGTATGAATGTTCGTTTAAATATTCGATAAATCAGTTACCTCTTGTTTCCAAGTTTTTTTTATTTCATTTGTGTAATGTCAAAAGAAATGGTAAGTCGTGATAGTTACTAGATGATAGTTGTGATAATAAATGTGTGTGTGTGTTCGTAAGGACAAATTGTTTTTTTCTTGATAAATAAAATTAAAACAAAAAAAACAAGAAAAAAAAAGGATAAGTGTTATTCGTTGTAATCTGTAATACGTTGTAAGATATCGATGAAATCGATGCGATTATGTTTAATCTTTCATTTTTAAATGCATTAAAAAGTACAGTACTTTGAAATGCATATAAGTACAGTATACTTAAATGTTCTTAATAAAATTTTTCGAAAGATAAATTTTACGATCTTCGATAAATAGTGTTAAACGATGGTTTTAATTGCCTCAAATGACGTTCTTGATAACTAGTAAATGTGTTACACGTGCAATAAGTGTGTAAGGTTGACATACTAAGACAATACAATTAGAAAAGAACGGAAAGAATAGGTACTATATATTTTTTAATAATTTTATATGAGTTATTAAACATTTCGATCGTTTTGATTATTACGATTATTAAGTTACATATGATTTTATTGCAACGTATATAATTCAATGTTTATCATTTAAAAAATAAATTATAAATAATTCTTGTCTTTTTATTCTCTCTCTCTCTCTTTTATGAGTTTCGAATTATTTCTCTACGAACATTTTCTCACACTTATTCAATATTACCAAAGTGGTTAGTGTCTTTTTACTGCTTCTCTGGAATCAACTGCAAACGGTTCTTGTGTATTGTTTCTTCGGACGCGTCACTCATTCACGTTATTATTGTCTTCACAAATTGTGTAACTTTAGTGAAAAAAAAATGAATAATAATCGTATTACAATGTTTTACACACAAAAAAATATTTTCATTAGTTTAAAAATTAAATGATAAATAATTGTGTGTTGTAGCATTTTAAAAAATATATCAAATTAAAACCTAAACAATAATTGTATCGGGATGTTTGAATAAGCGTGTGTCAATTATTTCGAAATAAATTATAATGAATTACATTGTAATAGGATATCATACATTATAATCATGTTGCAGAAAAATGGAAGTCAAACGAGTTATGATAACCCAGCGTTTGAAATTACCAATGAAAGAAATATTGAATTATCTAATAATGATCACAACGAATCACGTGTTTCCGAGTTAAAGGATTTAGAAAAAGCGGAGGAAAAGGAAAGTCAAGGATCTTGGAATAATAGTATAGAATTTTTAATGTCTTGCATTGCCATGTCTATCGGTTTTGGTAATATTTGGAGATTCCCATTTACCGCTTATAAAAATGGTGGTGGCGCATTTTTAATACCATACGTAATTTTGTTATTTCTCGTTGGGAAACCATTTTATTTTTTGGAAATGATAATGGGACAATTTTCTGGACGTTCGTCGATACGCGTTTGGAATGTTTCACCTGCTTTTGTTGGTATTTATAATTATACGAATAATTTTTCATTCATATATATATATATAATATGAAAATAATAATTCATTTAAACCGTAACAATAATAAATACAAATGATTAATACTATATTTGATATATTTCAGGTGTCGGCTGGGCTCAATTCTCTTCGACGATCATTTTAGCAACTTATTATAGTTCGTTGATGGCCTTAACTCTTTTTTATTTGATCTCATCTTTTTCCGCGGAGTTACCTTGGTCAAAGTGTCTCGAAGAATGGAAAGACTTTTGTATCGATTCGTCTAGCAAAAAAGAAAATAGAATGATGATCAATGATACTACATTTTTGAAAAGAAATGATACATATTATAAACTCGATCGTAGTATGAGTAATTCAGTTTATCGAAGCTCCGCTGAATTATACTTTTTGTGAGTATTTTTTCAATTAAATAGCATACCTTGAACAATTATTTCAACACGACAGTCGAAACAAATGTTCCGTTACAAACAAACAAATTATTTTTTATTTTAGAAAATCAGTATTACACGAGAAAGATAATATCGACGATGGAATTGGATTACCGGATTGGAAATTAACGCTTTGCCTGTTTGGATGTTGGTTCTTCGTTTGCGTAATCCTTTTCCAAGGTGTTAAAAGTACAGGAAGGGCATCATATTTTCTAGCAATCTTTCCATATATAGTTTTAATAGCATTGTTGATACGTTCAGTAACATTGGATGGTGCTGCCGATGGTATACTTTTTTTTGTTGAACCACAATGGGAAATGTTGTTGAAACCAGAAGTTTGGTATGCCGCAGTGACCCAATGTTTTTTCTCTCTATCTGTTTGCTTTGGTGCAGTTGTCACGTATTCCGCTCAAAATGGGTTCAAACATAACATTTACAGGTTCGTCGTAAATTCGTATTACTTTTTTTTCTTGCTTGTTTTTATTGATTTGCATTAATTTTGATTAAAAAAAAATTAGAATTTTACTGAACAATAATTATTGACTAGCTCGACTAAAATTTATCGACAAAATTATTTTAGAAATGAATTACTGATTTAATCCAAAGTAATATAATAATTTGTTATTATAGAAATTAATTAAATCATTTTCGTACCAATTGTTTCTTATTTTTTGTTGTTGTAAGAACAGAGATGCAATGATCATTACAACATTGGACACGTTTACCAGCATGATCGCAGGCTGTGCAATATTTGGAATCCTCGGTAACCTTGCTTACGAGATGGATATTAAGGATGTTGGTTCAGTAGTAAAAGATGGCACTGGTCTGGCATTCATTTCCTATCCTGATGCAATCGCTAAATTCGAAGTTTTACCTCAGGTAAATTTTTTAAGTAACGTGTCAAACTAAAAGATCTAATTTATCTAATTTTTCTGCTTTCTAAAAGTAGAGATAAAAAAAAAAACCATCCAATATTCGATATCATCGTTGCAGTTATTTTCCGTTCTATTCTTCGTGATGATGTTTGTTCTTGGAATTGGTAGTTGCGTTGGTATGACATCGAGTCTTTTTGTTATCCTGTATGAACAATTTCCTAAATTGAAACCTTGGCAAATAGTTGTACCATTGTGTTGTCTTGGCTTTTTAATTGGAATTGTATACGTCACACCGGTAAGAGTAATTTATTTTCTTAATCATCTCTTATCTATCATAGATTAATATATTTTTTTGTTAATAATTTTATTTATTTATTTAGGGTGGACAATGGGTTCTTGTTTTAGCAGATTATTACGGTACTTCTTTCGTTGTGTTCATTTTAGCTTCTTTTGAAATGATTGGTATCATTCATGTATATGGTAAGTTTAAGAATTTAATTCTTTTTATTTAATTAACAAATTAATATATTATACATTAACAAAAATAAAAGATCAACGAATTATCGTTTTAAAAAAAATACAGGATTCGAAAACTTCATCGATGATATAGAATTTATGTTGGATATGAAAGCAACTATGTTTTGGAGAGTTTGTTGGTTCGTAATAACACCCGTTATACTGATCGTTATTTTCTTATACACTGTCGTAAATATGTCACCTTTGGTTTACGCTGGCAAAACATTTCCAATTGGTGCTCATGCTGCTGGTGTAATAATACTTTGTATGGGTATATTACAAATACCAGTTTGGATGCTGTTGGCTATACTCAAAAATAGACACTTACCATTAAAAGAAGTATGCTATTATTAATCTATTTTTATGAACAAAATCTCGATTGGTAATCAAATTTCTTGAGAAATGAGATAAATAATACAAATTAAATGAAATTTAATTAAGATATGATAAGATTAATTTGATTATCTATCAACGATTTTTAATTCACAAGTCATAAACATATTTATATATATATGTATCATCTTATCATCATAATCTTAACTGTTACGTAATACCAAAAATGTTTAATTAAGTATAATTTAATGAAAAAAATGAAGATACTTTTAAGTATGAAAATAAATTACATTTATTTTGTAGTTTACTATTATATATATTATTATAATAGATAATTATGCTAATTTTGTTTACAAAGTAATATTATTACATAATAGAATTATTTTTATTTAAACGTAAAATCGATTCAACGTATAAATTAAAAATTTAATTAAACTATATTGTTATTTTTTCTTTGTACAGATGATTAGAAAAGCTTTTCAACCAACGTCTCAATGGGGACCGAAAGAAATGAAATATCGAAAGGAATGGTTAATATTCAAAGAAGATAAAATGAATATTAGAAATATGAGACAACGGTCAAGATGGTCGCAAACGATTCGAATTGTTTTTGGTTTGCAACCAAAATAGACAATATTTAGAAAGAAAAAAGAAAAAGACAAGAAATTAATCCACGACATTCTTTCAAATAAATTAAAAATACGGAGACTGAAATGTGCTTTAAATTCGAAGCTCGTGATCGACGAAGAACTATATTTTGTTCATCGATAAAATACTTTAACAAAAAAAAGTAAACACTTAAACAATTATAAATAATTTCGTATTTAACTCGAGGACGATAATAATTTATATATTAATATACTTCATCTATTTTTCAAAATTATTTAAAATAAGTAAGTCGACAATTAATTTGTAACAACAAATTACAACGATTTTAATTGGATTAAAATAATAAACAATTTAAATCACTTTCCTAATGAACGATAACAGGAAACAAGATTGTTCTGTGACAAATACTACAATTTATATCTTTGTTCTAAGTAAACCTAACTTATTACTTATAAATAACACATGTTTTTACTTTATTGCCTCCCGAACAATAATTGAATTAATTTTGTACGTTCATTGATAGAATTATTTTGTATTTTTTTGGATTCTTTAAAATCTTTCCATTTTTTAAAACATTTCTTATCTTTTGGACCCCAATCTTCCTTCGCTATAAATGCCTATATAAAATTATTATAATTATACGAGCTGGAAATATACAATACAAATTACAAAAAAAAAAAAGAAATACTTACGATAGACAATGGTGCATTTTTATTGTTTAAAATAGAAATAATTATCCATATGGGAAGTTGTGCCGCACCGATAATCAAAAGTATCCAACCAGCAGCTAAAAATTAAAAAATAAGAAAAATTATAAATATTCTATAAATAATAATATATAATTTAATAATATTATAAATAATATTAAAATAAAAAAAAAATATAAAACTTACCGTATGCGGAATCAGGATAATGCTCGTCGTTATAAGTCAATGGTGCATAACTGCATAGAAAATAAATTAGAATGACGAACAATGATACTGGGGTCAAAACACCCCAACAAAATCTCCAATAGAACGACGGCCTTGTACCGGACATAAATTCAACGTCATCGAGAAAATTATCTATGCCTATGAAAAATTGTGTTTTTACATGAGGTAAAAGGAGAACAAGAAAATAACAAAAATAATATGTATTAACTTATATCTGTTACTATACTATTTAATCATATACCATATATCCACGATATCGCAATTACTTCGAATGACGCAAGTATTACTAAAATGAATGTTCCGCAAAAATAATCAACCAAGTTGAGAATATATTGTCCACCCTGTAAAGAAAAATAAGAAAAAACACAGAAATTTAATATTACAGATACAAAGGGTTGACCAAAAATAATTCCTATAAGTGTTCCTAACAATTATATATTTCTATAAATTTTTTCTCGTAGTCTTATATAAATTGAAAAAAAAAAAAAATAATCTAAAAAGTCTTAAAGAAAAAAATAATTGCTTTATTTATATATAGGGAAAAAATTGATCCCTGCTTAAGATCGTGTATTAAACAAAATATATTGTTTTTAACATGTAAATACATAACAACAAACAGACACTTACTGGAGTACAATAAACAATGCCGATAAGGAAACCAATGAAACAAAAACAAGCAGATATCTTCCATTGACTGATACGAGGAAATTGATCCTTAATGATACTGATGATAACACCACTGAATGCAACGGTAGTGCCTATTCCTAATACAAAAAGCATTAGAAAAAAGAAGACTGAGAAAAGTTGTTGAGCGGCCGTGAACTTTGCTAATGCTTCAGGATATGAAATAAATGCTAGACCGGTTCCAGCTCTTACAACACTACTGATATCATCGGTACCAATTTCGTAAGCTAAATTTCCTAGTATACCAAATATTGTAGCACCAGCAATTAAACTGGTGCAAAGGTCCATTGTTGTTACTATCAAACAATCTCTGTAAATCAAATAGATAATAGATATATTACACATCCTGTATTTAATCATCAATGTTATCGTGCATTGAATGATCTACACGATAAATCAATTTTGATGACGTAATTAAAAACAAGTATTACAGTAACTATTATACTACATTTTTTATTCTATAGTAAATTCGAACGATAGAGTAAAGATATATTCTTACATATACATATTTTTATTGATAGATTTATATAGATATAATATTTATATCTATATTATCTGTTAATAAAATCTCTTACCAATCTCAAATACCTATATAATCATATGTATATGTTATGGTCAATGTTCAGAATTCGGATTTTGTATAGATTCCCCGGGGCATTCTATAAAATGTCTACTAACATTAGTCAATGTATGTTTTGAGGATGTTTCGAGTTAACTATTAATTAATTATTCTTTTAAACCTGACGCAATCCTTAAATAACCCTTACAAAAAAGCTGAGGGAGATATTTGATATATTTGTTTGATTTATATATCAGAATATTTATTTATTTTTCATAGTATTTCATTCGATGCACGTTAGTTTATGTAACGTTAGGAAGATACAGATCGCAAATAGTTTCAGGTATGAGTCAAAAATGATTATAGTAATTTAACCTACCTTGATACGTTATGATCGAAGTTATTATAAGATGAATACATGGTTACGGCACCGAAACAAACGCCAAGGGAAAAAAATGATTGCGTAACAGCCGCATACCAGACCGATGGATCAAAGATTTTATTCCATGTTGGTTTGAATAAAAATATTATCCCATTGATGGCACCGTTTAAGGTTACGCCTCTTATTAATAGACAAATCATAATAATATATGGGAATAAAGCTAAAAAGTAAGAGAACTTTCCAGTACTTTTAACACCTTTCGAAATCACACCATAAACGAATGCCCAACTTGCTAACAAAGATAGTACTAATTTCCAAGATGGCAACCCTAATCCATTGTCGATGTTGGTTTCATTAAGAACTACTTTCCTGAATAAATAAATAAAATATATTGTTAATATTCGTGCATTAATTTTGTTTTTCTTTTGGTATTATACATATCTATATTACATATGTTTTATTATAAATGAAATTAAATATAAGAGATAACCTAAAATATAATTCAGCCGAGCTGCTTTTATTGCCGTTGTTGGTATGATTCGACGTCAAGGTACTATTGAAACAAATATCACCCCAATCATCCCAACAATATGACCATGGAAGTACAGATTGAAAACTTGCTATCATGTAATACACTATCAATGCCATAAGAGCTGAATAATAAGTGACTACTGCAAATACTGCCATTGTAACACCATAACCGATACCTACGACATATATAATATATAATAATACATTTTATAAAATAAATAAATCACAAATCCAATGAATTATTCGATTAGTTTAAAAACAAAAATTTTGTATTGTTGACTCAAGAGAAACGGTACAAAGATAATATTGAATAGGTTTGAGAAAGTGTTCGTAAAAAAAGGGAGAGTAAAAAAGAAAAAGAATATTATTTGATTTAATAAAAATCTTTCATGACCTTTGAATGCCGGTGATATTGACCATATATCGATACAAGAACGGCTACTAAATTGTCCCAAAATCATTTCCATGTAATATATGGGCTTTCCTATTATAAATAAAACTATTATATAAGGTATCAGGAAAGCCCCGCCACCATTTTCGTATGCCGTATATGGAAACCTCCAAACATTACCAAGGCCAACGGAAAAAGCTACGCATGACATTAAAAATTCTAATTCACTTCCCCATTTAGCTCTTTCTTTTTCAGTTTGATCTGACACCAATACGGTCGTTGAATTCTACGACAATAAATCAAACTTACAAAATATATTAAATAAAAGGTTTAAATAAATTTTAATTAGTTAATTGTTTCTTTTTTTTAACTTACCCCAATATTGAGATTATTTCTACTGTCTGATATAACGGATAAAGTGTATATACCGGGTGTCCCTTCGTTTTCGATGTCACCATCCTATAAGAAATTAATTATCTTATTTATTTATTTAATTTCTGTCATTTTCACGAATGTAAAAATGTAAAAAAATCATTCATTAAGAATTCTTATCAGCTTTTTGAACAAGAATTATCCAGTCAAATCCTCTTAATGCTAATTTCATTGTTAAAATTACGCAAGTGTAGACTATTACATAATTAACTGTATTTTTTATTCTCTTTGTTTCTAAATGATTACATTGTTTATTTTCAATAAAAAGTATAAGCATGAATAAGAACAATTATTAGTAGAATTTATGATCGTACGGCCTTAAAACAATCTCATTCGTGGAATTTATCATTATTAAATTTTCTTTAGTACGAATAATGTTTTGAGATAATACAAGCACCTTTTCGAAGACTACGCGGATTAACAATTGTATCATGTTAGTCATACTAATATTAGCGTCTTATAAAAATACATGACTCTTATTTTTAAGTTTTTAAAGAACATAAAGAAATAAAATTACATTAGTAAAATACTTTTAAAAATAAAAATAAAAAATATATAAATACATATATTGTCAAATAACATAAAGTATAAAATAAAAACAGAATAAATACTTTTCATATCAGAAAAAAAATTCAATAAATGCAAAATAAAAAAAGACAATTTTCTATCAAATATATTTGTCTCTCATTTCAATGCTCGTAATCGAAATAAATTTTATTGAACGAATAATTTGCTCGGAGGGGGGGGGCAACTTACAATTTACTTAAAGTATGAAATGAACAAATTAATCAGATTTATTTTATTAATACTTTCTCTAATTTTAACAATAAGAGTGAAAGTGTCAAACATAATTAATTATCTGGCACATAGTTCGACGAACCTTCGATTTGGAATGGTGCATATTTTTTCTTGGCATACGAATCAGCACGCGATTTTAAAAACGCGGACACTCACTCACACACATATAATGCACTAACGCTTACACGTTATATTTGACTTATAAAATATAAACACGTCTTAACAAGTTGGCAGAACTTGAGAGACTGCATAATAAATCTCTTTCACTTCGTATATTCGTTTACATTTAACAAGTACTACATTCACTGTCTGCATTTATCAATATATATTGTTAGATTCATACTAATGATGATTACACCACATATATATATACATATATATATATATATGTATATACACACCTGGATGATATTCGATTCTTTTCACATTGAACTAAAAATTCAATTTATTTAATTACGATTTTTCGTAATAATAAATTAAACGATTTAAAATTTTATAATGGAAAAAAATAATATTTTTCATTGTACATATTTTTTATTTTAAATAAATAATCTTTATCTCTCCAACACAAAAATATTGGCTAACTGTTAAGAGAGAGCCTGATTTACAAATTTTTATTATATTTCAAATGACTTCGATAAATAATTCCGATTTTTTTCTAATTATATACAATTTGGAAAATAGAAATAACTATTTTATGTTAAATAATTAATTATTAATCAAAATAATTATTATATAAATTATACTACTCGACCTGTTTCTTAATTTTTTTATTATTGATTTATATATTTATGTTTTTTATATATATAAACCACGTAACACGATCAAACGATCGTATCAAATGATTCATACTTCGAAAGTCGAGTCTAATGTACGCATAGAATTCAATAATCCTGATTACGTTCTATTTCAATACGATCTAATAAGATAAACTCTTTATGTATAAACGATAGGAGATGAGGGAACGATGATTATATGAAAAATAATAAAAAATAATTCTTATCGGAATTAATTTTATGCTTTGTAAATTCCGTCGTAAAGATAAGTAAAAATTGTATATTTCTTAATGACTTCAACCTCAATGAAATTATTTTATGCTTGAGATAATACAAACGTATTGTTCCTAATGATTAACATTTGCTGAATAAATGATAAAAATAATGCACAAATGATAATAACAATAACTCCAAACCAAGAAGAGATAAAATAAAGAAAAAAATATGTTCGAAAGTTTCGGAGAGAATATTTGGAAAAATTTATTTACAATATAATATTAGAACAAATATATATAATGAAATAATTATAAATAAGAAAAAATAAATTTTCATTTAATTTACGAACACATCGTAAGAAAATAATGTCTCTTAAATAATTATTACAAATAGTAAAATTTATTGATTTAAATGTTAGAACTAAATGATGGTGGTTATGTAATAACCATTCAAAATAAATCGCATGTACAATCATTTTCATGTATATTCTGACAATTTAACTGGATAATCATCTTTCTCGTTATTTACATTGCCAATTATGTTCATTTCTCAACCGTAAAAATTTATTCTAGATGCATACCTACATATGTACAAACTGATTTAAACTCAATATGAGTAAAGTTAGTATAACGAATAATTTTAATATTCACATACAAACGTATATTAAAATCTAAATCATAAATATGTACACTTTATTTAAAGTAAATTTCGATTAGAGATCTTGGAGGTTGACGTTTTTTTTCGATAATGAAATCCTGCCATTTTTTTCTCGTAGCAGGATCGTTTGGTCCCCAATTTTTTTCCGAAGGTCTTAATGATGTTTTCAATGTCTAAAAGTAATGTTAGAAATAATATTCGAAAATGTGTTACAAACATTTTTCATTAATAATATTTATCTCAGGCTTACTTCGATAATTGACGTTGACATATTTTTAGTAAATATGTAAATGAACCATACTACCATTAAACCGATACCAATGAAAATAAGGAACCATCCAATACCTAAAATAATGTTATTTTAATAAGATCATTAAGACCTATCGATATATTTTTACCCAATAATTCTATTTATACAAACCATAAGCATAATCTGGAAAAAGCATGCCATCGTACGTCGGAGGCTGATAAGAAACAATTGTATAAATTACTACAACGATCATTAATAGCGGAGTGATGATTGACCAACAAAACCGCCAGTAAAAATTTGGCCTTGTTCCTATCATAAATTCAATATCATTTAAAAAATTAGATAAACCATAGATCCAAAATATCGTAATCATTTCAAGAACACCGATGATAATAGCAACAAATGTTCCCCCATAGTAATCGACCAAAGTTAACAACCATTGGCCACCCTAAATATAAATTTCAATCATTATTTTATTATTTAATTATATTTATTTGTAAAAAATAGAAAAGAAAAAAGATATTGTTTATAGATTGAAAATATTAAATTTACGTACTGGAGTGATGTATATAAGACCAATAAGAAAACCAACGATACTGATAAGTAAAACCACGATCCATTGGCTTACTTTTGGGAAATGATCGCAGAATATACTAACAATGGCACCGTTAAGAGCTACAGCACTTCCAGTGCCAAGGACAAACATCATGATGAAGAAAAAGACTGAGAAAAGTTGCGGAACCACATCGAATCTAGCCAAAGCTTCTGGATATGAGATAAATGCCAGACCAGTCCCACCTCTAACCACTTTGGATATGTCATTAACACCCATTTCGTGAGCTAAATTCCCAAGGATTCCAAATATTGTACAACCAGCCATCAGGCTGGTAAATGTGTCCAATGTTGTTACTATCATCACGTCCCTTTTAGGATTAAAATTCAGGTATATGTTGGATGTCATTATTGGAATATCTTTGAGATAATGAAAATTATGTTGAGATATTTATTTACCTGCTAACGCCATGGCCAAAATTATTATACGACGAATAAGTCAAAATTGGTCCAAAGCAAACAGACAATGAAAAGAAACACTGAGTTATAGCTGAATACCAAACGTTTGGGTTCCATAACATATCCCATTTGGGTGTTACGAAAAATAATATTCCATTGAGTGCACCTTCCAGAGTTACTGACCTTACCAATAATATTATCATCATAATGTAAGGGAATATTGCTAAAAAATATACAGCTTTTCCTGTACTTTTAACACCACGACAAAGTACACCGAATATACAAAACCAACTGACGAATAAACAAATCGAAAGTTCCCACGACGGTGTACCGATACCATTTTCTATGGAATCGAATTCTTTCAAAACGATTTTTCTAAAAATTAAACAAAACAAAAGTTTTACTTACCGTTCGAAAGAAATTCAATTAAATTAGATTTTGAATTTAATCAGAATTTGGAGTTTACCTAAAATATAATTCCGCTGAACTTTGAATTACGGTAGTATTGTTGATTGACGTATTGTTAACAGTGGAATTTAAGCATTGTCCTTGCCATTCTTCACGGCAAAACGACCACGGTAATTCCGATTGAAAACTTACTATCAAGTAATAGATAGTCAAGGCCATCAAGCTGGAATAATACGATACAACTGCGAATGCTGCGAAAGCTTGTCCATATCCTAATCCTAAAAATTATATCGCGAGATTATATTCTAATCTAAAAATTTTAAGATATTAAGTTATTTGAAATTTATTGGTTACTATTAATTAAAGTCAATATTTCATTGATATGATCTAAAAAATTAGAAATTAAAAATTATAATATTTAATATTATTATTTTATTATTATTTAAAATAAATATTTTATGGATTGAGATTTAAGGAATTAGAACAAATCATGCATTTATATAATTAATTAAAGAACCTCTCATGGCTGGTGTCATTTCCCATGTCTTCGCACAAGATTTATTCGTAAACTGACCTAACAATCCTTCCAAATAATAAAATGGTTTACCAATAAATAATAGAACAATAATGTAGGGTATTAAAAATGCCCCACCACCGTTTTCATAAGCTGTAAATGGAAATCTCCAAACATTTCCAAGACCAACCGACGTGGCTATACAGGCCATTAAAAAATCTAATCCCCCACCCCATGCTTCTCTCTTCACTTCACTCTAAAAAATATATTATGATAAATGAAAAAGGTATAAAAAAGAAATTAATAACTTTAAAAAATAACACATTCATTTTTGTAAATAAATTTTTGTCGACAAATGTACTAAAAATATGTCTACCGTGTCATGAATATCTATGGTGTTTTTATCTTGTTCATCAGAACGATTATTAATCTTCTGACCATTAGAATCATTACTTTTTCCATTCTCCGATTCGATAGTTTCCAATCGAAAACCTTCATTAACAATACCACTTGTATTCTACAAAACCAATATTCTAACTTTATAAAAAAATAAAAAGAAACTTAAAATATTTAATACGTAAAATAGATATATGTGGCTTGTAAACTCACGTGTACTTCGTCCAACAATAATTTTCCCATCTTGATAAACTATGAATATTTATTACGAATATTTTTCGTATTTCATTTTTCTAAATCGCGAACACTTGACAATTAATTTTATAATTTCAATTTACACAAATATTAATTCACTGATATATTCACATTTTTTGTTTATAAAATAATAATAAGTTTCTCTCTTTTTTCTTTTTTTTGTTAAACATTCGAGCCCGATTGTGAATTGTAGTCCGTATTTTGGCACGTTCGAAAATGGTTTGAATTGAAAACGTTAAGTTTGAACTATTTGCTATTTCTTCCTTTCTATCTTTTATCTCTATCTTATGCTAGTTTTATGAAAGACATAATAATTAGATACCACTATTTCTTACAGTATTTAAATTCGTCCTTCTTACTTCGATACTTTGCACACAAGGACAACGTGCACGAGAACGTAGATGTGAATGATTACTAACAGAATCGTGTAGAGCCAATCTCTTTTATAAGTTTTAACCAGTTTACAAGTTTTTATATAGGTGTGAGGAAACTCTTAGATATCACTTTCTCTCTCGTTCTTTCGTAAATAATGGCAAAGTACCAAAAAATACATTGTAGAAATTCATCAATAAAACTAATAATACAATTTTTCATATTTCATACATAAAATTAATTGTTACATATTTCATACATTAGCATTAAACCGAAATATGAGACGAAGAAATTTTCCTTAATCGTTTCAAATAATTAATAAATAAAATTGAAATAAAAATGTATATATTTTATAAATAAACATGAGCAAATAAATAAATAACACCTGTAAATAAATAATAAACACCCTGTTAAACAATTAATTGATCGATAACAATTATATTATTTTTTCTGATATTATATATTAAAATAATAATCATTTCATCAACATGTTTTACGACCATCTATGTAAATATATTTTTTAAGTTATTAATACTTATTTGTCGATCACTTTACGTATATTTTCTCTTTCCGATTTCTATATACTTTCAATGTTATAATTAAGTTATATTTTATCCTCGCACACACACACATATACGCGTGTACACACATATAGACACAATTGTACATTTGAAGCATTTTCTTTTCTTCGTTTTTTTTTAATCCGACCTAGAAGGCTCTAGATTAAGATAATAAAATAATAAAAGCGTATTTATAAAGTAATACCACGATCCATGATAAAATCTAGAAGTAACTTTTAACATCTTACAAAATTAATAGCATATCAAAACTGCAATAAAATGAATTAAGTTGTTGCAATATAATACCATGATACGGAAAAAGAGTAAACTAACAATAAGATATCTTGGGATTAGTATTAGATAAAATAAAGTCAAATAAAAAACATTTCATGGATTATGATATATATATATATATAATATATATATATTATTATTATCATATAGAAATAATAATTACACATATTATAATTTATATATTGTCACGTTGTTTTAACAATCATCATTTACCTTTCGATTCTCTAAAAATCAATCGAATTTAATATTCTTTATATACACCATATATAATATGTATGTACGTGTATGTATAATATGAATAAATATTAAGATTTGTATGACATACACACAGATGTTCGTAAATCATGATCATCATTGTCATACTTATTCTTCTCTGTTAATACTACGACATTTTTATTATTTACTCGAAACACGAGGTATATTCGTGTTACTCGTGTTATTTCACGAAGAATAAAAATATAACAATTATAGGAAATTTCCAATCTTCATATGCAAAATTTCTCAAAAAAAAAATGACACGTGTTCGAAACCAAAGATTCATTTACGTGTTTTCTAAACATTTTTGTTTTCTTTATTCTTATTATTTTTCAACATTATTTACGACACCCTGTATATGAATATGACATTATTTGTCTCATAGCTCTGTGTAACTAACAAGATTTCTCCTGAAAATTGTTGGAATAATGTAATGAGCTTATTAGCGTGTGTGACGTTACTCGTAAGCAGGGTCATGTATCAACAAATGATTTGAGTTTTCAATTAGTATAAAAATCTTCTTCAAAAAATGATAAAGAAAATATTTACATATGTTCCAAAGAAAAATATAATTTATTCATTTCTTATATAATAATAATAATAATAATAATAATAATAATAATATAATAGTTATTACTATATAATCTTCCTCTAAATTTAAATTAATTATAATTTTATTCATAAGATTTACCATGTATCCTAAATCGATATATACACGTGTATTTTTGATTACCCCAATTTGATAGTATTTCTAACATGACTCTTTTAAAAGGAATACTTAAAATTTCACGTTTCTATGAATATAAATTTTCAATGTTAGTTACGATCAACAGTATATGAAATATGTGTTTACTTTATGATTAGACTTACGGTGATGGGAAATGTTTGCGTTGATGATCCATGAATATTGTACTCAAAAGTATCTATTAATATATATTGATCTTTGAAATAACCCTGTATATAGAAGGATTTTATAATTTTAAAATAAAATATTACAAATTTTTTTTTTTTTTTTTTTTAATGAAAATATGTAATAAAAATATTACAAATTTTTCAACGCATAAAGTATTTAAATAATAGAAAGAGTAAATAAATCAAAAATAACTTACAAAGACAATAAATTTTCTTGGCGCCGAATCTATTTTTCCTGTTAAGGACATACTAACTGGTATGTGTTCCATAGTCACGTGACTAATGGTAGCTAAAACGGCCAACTCTAATACAATTTTCCCATGAGAACCATGTAATGCCCAACATTCTCCTGCTTGGCTCCAAGGCTATAAAATACCAGAATATTATAAATTTTTTTGAAAAAAAAATAATTGAGTTATATATATTATTTTTATTACGTTAGTTTTTTTTACCTGTATTACTTTTCGCGGCGTGAAATAATCCGGCCGCCATATTGGAATGCCGAAAATATGAAATTGATTACTTTTCGATTCAAAATATGATTCTGTATCTGGCGTTGATATCACTGACCCACCAACTGACTCTGACACAAAATCAGCCATTTCTAAATCTAATCAAATATATTTTTAATCAAAATATACATGTATATACTAAACAATTTGATTAATTAAAAATACAAAGTGAATATACGTGTTTTTTTCGTAGACATCTGAACGTTGTTCAATACTGTATTCTGTGACAAAGACAAAATATTAATAAATAATAAAAATAATCTATAAGAATATATTTCATAAATTTAATATCAAATTTTCTTCGTTTATGTAATTCGTTACTTAAAATTATTTATATGGACCATTTTTTGAATCATCATGTCGAGATTAAAAGTCTTCATTTTCAACTTTGATATTTCTTCTTTTAATAATATCGTATCGACTTTAGAATGATCAGAAATAGTAAGAATTCCATTATTATGTTCCTTCGATTCTTTTTGTGTATTATATTTTTCACAAGTAGCCGTATTAATGCTGTCATTAAGGCATATACATATAAATAATATTCCTGTATAGATTAATGAAATGTAAATATTGAAAAATCGTATATTTTGTAGTATAAATAATTATTATAATAAAATTTATATTATACAGGATCTTTTACCTAACTATACCACCTTAAATAAAATGTTTATATAATATTTTATATATTAATATACAAATTATTATATTTTTTTATGTTATAATTTGTATTGAAAATAAAAAAATTCATATATTTACCTGCACTAATTGCTACAACAAAAATAATTTGTAATATCGTACGTGATACTTCAAAACTGTGTCGGCAAATTCGTCTAACCTTATAAATAAGCCATAAATCGAAGATCATTAACTTTACGAGTGTATGACCAGTACCTACAAATAAATAACAATTCTAAATAACTATTTAAATTTTTAGGAAGAAAACAAATAGTATTTTACGATTTATAACATACAAAATAATTAAAAAAATATATAAATTAATAAACATGTATAATATTTAAATATTGAAGATACCCTTAGTTTTTTTATAATAATTGTTTTTAATTGCTATATCTCCTTTGACTCGTGACATTATATTAAATATAATTATAAGTTACAGAAAACATTAAAAGAAAGTCTTCACTACCGTTTTTAAATTTTAAATAATTTATATCCCTTCGAGTTAATGAATTATTGGGAAATGAAAGCATGAAAAGAAATTATTTCTACTTATAACGCCATCTGGTATAATTTGATGATCATCCGTTTATAAAGAAAGTTCGTATGTTTTACGTAAAGATTCCGTAATGATTAGGTTATAATTTTTTTTAAAATTATATTATATATACTTAAACTTTAACATTTCACTTAAATATGAATGACTATGAAGACGATTATTTAATTCAAATGGTGAGCAAGTAAGCTACTCGAGTGGGCCACTTTAGTGGCAGGCCGGTTAAGCACCTTATCGGTAATTATAGTGCTCTACCTTTATCTTATTTTTGACAGTCGGTAAATTAGAATATTAATTGTCTGTCATGAATATCGAATGTCATCTTAATCGTTAATGTTTCTGGCAATCGTACTATTTGTCTTTTATTTGAATGTGATCTTACATTAAAGATAAAATTGCAGCATTATCACCATTTGTGGCGTAGTAATCGCTAAGTCAATATCAAACTATTTTCGTTCACAAAGTGAAATTACTTCAAGAAAACTATTCTCATTATTGTTTTTTTAGCATTGTTGTATAAATAAAACGATGACTTATTAAAGAATGTCGTGTAATACGTGTGAAGCAAAGTTTACATTTTTTAAAAAAGAAGTAAGCAACAAAATTTTTAAGTCTAACATATCATTGTAGGTTATGTTATAATTCACTTACTAATATTCTTTCTATCATTTCCATAAAATATTCATTTTTATAACAATGTTTTTATGAAATTTAACAAAATGTAGATAATCGTTTTTAGCTTTCATATCATTACAATACTTTTTAGCATGCTTGCCCTACTTGTGGTTTCTCCTATTGTAGCAAGTGTCTGAAATATCAACATAATGTACCAAATAAATCAGTAAAGAAGATTTGTGGACGTTGTTACAACAAGAATAAATCTATAAATAAATTAAGCAACAATATGGAATCTCCATCTTCAGATACCTCTGATGGTCCTTTAGCACCAGTTGACATAGCAAGAAAGTAAATATCAGTGTACTAACCGATAAAATGTTGAAATAAAATAAACCATTTCAATTTGTTTTTCAGATTGGATTCGTTGGAAAATCCATCTAAGCCTCCCATAGTTATGTACACTCATGCGAATCATTGGGATAAATTTAAAACTGGTTTGGAGCCTGCTGATCAAGAAATAGTAGATCGATTAAGAAAATTAAAAGGAGAAGACAATAAGGTACCATTGCCCAGTGTAGAAGAGATCAAAAGAAGATTGGCGATATTGAAAGATGAAGAACCTGAAGAGAAAAAAATTAATGTAAGCGGCAGTAATAATCTTCAAAGATATTCTCTTTAATACTTATGAAATAAAAATATGAAGTAGAAAGTTATTTTTAGATTCAGAAGGTTGACAGTAGAACAGATCAAGAAAAAACTGACGACTTAATAAAAGAATATCTCGAAAGACTTAAATTATCTTCTAAAAATAATCCGGATAAAGAAATAGAAGCAAGACTGCGAGCACTACAAGATATTAATAATTCTAGATCTGTAAGAAGAGAATATAATAAAAAATGATTTGTTTTTATATTAAATATTGAATATTCAATTATAATATGTACGCGATATTTTAGAACTCAACTCCAGGTCACAGTTGTAATAATTTTGACGAGGATGACGAGCATGCTGTAACGAAGAAGATCATTGAAAAAGCACTGGCTGAGGCAGCTCTCGAAAAAAAATATGAAGAAGTGGGTGAACTCGAAGAAATGGAAGTAGAGGTATGCGTGAAAACAATTTTAAAGAATGTGATTTATCTTGTAATTATTTTAATTAATTTGTTTTTTTTTTTAAGACTGGAACACCAAGCGACGACGAAGACGAAGAAAAACCCGTCTGCGTAATGTGCGATCAAACAAGTGACTTGGTAAAATGCAGGGGATGCAGCGATGATGTTTATTGTTCGATATGCTTTGAAGAAAACCACGATGACTTTGAAATGAAAAAGCACAAAAAAGTACCTTTGAAGTATACAGGCAGCATGATACCAGAATAAATATTTTATGAAGTATTAATTGCACGAAGCTAAATATTTGTCCTTTTAATATTTGGGACGCTTTTCATATTTTACGCATACTCGTATCAGTCGGTCCACATTTTTAAACAACTAATATTGCAATATTATTTTAAACTATAATAATTGCTTCAATATTTATAAAAGTCATGCTTATTGGATAGCATAAAAATTATACGATGTCACTTTGAATAAGATATAATCTTCAATTAATATGTTTATATAACTAAACACGACAACACCAATATTGCTTATTTTTTATAGTCGATATTTATCATTTCGTATAGTTTAGAAACAAGTGCACTTTTAAATATAATATGTTTTACACGGCTCACAATGTGAACAATATATGTGATCGAAATAAAGATTTTGATAGGATGAAGATTTTACGGGATAATTACGTATAGAAAAATTCTGTACTTTAACGTAGGACAAAGATTCTCAAAAGACAATTAATTTGACGAAATAATTGTAAAAACAATTATAACATTTAGAACAAGTTATAAACCTGAAACAAACTTTGGTATCTTTGATCTACATTAACTTATTAACATATTAAGTATTATAGATATACTTTAAAAAAACAGAAAGCTATTTCTTCGTGAATATTTTTTATACTTGTGTTTAGCTCTCAATATGAGAAACGGTTATCAATTTGCTTTTTAAAATATTTGTGATTGCTGAACATGTTATGTATATTTGTATTAGGTAAGATTTTATCAAGATTATTATTATATTTAAATAAACTTTTTTTGCTACAATATTACTGAACAAAATATACAATAGTTTGCTTTCAAACTACTTAAATTATCAAGTAATATACACACAAATATAAATTATATGTTTTTCTAGAAACCAATCCCTTGAATAATTTAATTTATTGGATTAAAAAAAAAAAATGATGATCATAAATTTCTACATTTTTGAACGATGATTATTTTCGTATTTAATCAATTTAATTCATAATTCCGATATGTGATCATCGTTTATTTTAACAAATTACCGTACCGAAAAGATAAAACTTATTTTTTCTAAGAAGTTGTGAAAACTTCAGTTATCGTTGAATATATTTAACGATATTCGACATGCTTGATCGGGAATTACGGGATTCCCCAAAAAAAAAAAAGAAAAGACACGACGTTTGAGTACGGGCGTCGCGACGCAAAAACATTTACTTCTAACAGTCTAAGCACTGCTTACTATTTTTAGGTCTGTCGTTTTGCTTAGCCATGCCAAATCTTTCGAATGGTACGACGATTCGAATCGGCTTTGGAAAGTAATTTGCTTAAATTATTGCAGATATATTTATAACTTCAATTTCTTTTTCATTTTATTAAATTATCTTTTATTTTTCTTGAAGAGTATTATTCTTCTCAATGATATCAAATTGGGATTTATAAGATTAGATCTCTGAATGACTAATAAAATTGTATTTAAATTGATTTTGTGAATTAAATATGCGTGTTAATTGTTCATTCACGATTATAGATTTATTTTTACGTAATTATAAATATAGCAATATTTTAATTAAAAATAGATACTTACATTTATGTGTACTAATCTTCTAAATGTTCTAATCACTAAATACATTCACTAAATATTCTAAACTATCAGACACAGATATATGTGATCGTATAAAATATTTTAAGATTAATTTTTAATTAAAATTTTATACTTCATATTCAAATGATTTTATATTTATAATTGTTAGAGAAATAAATTAGTAATCAATATATTTTAACATATATATTAATATGCCTAATCTTCACATTTTAATGAAATGTATGGATATAATAGATACGAATATTCAGAATGAAAGCCGCCATCTTGAAAATTCCGTATATAATAAAAAATATACTTAAATCTTTCGGAAAAATTAAAAAAACATTTTCTTAAAGACTACAAATCGAATATATAATAAGGCAAATATCTTCCATTTCGTTATTGAATAAAAAACAATTGTTTTTAAATAGTCAACGAATGAAATTTGTTGGAAAGTCGTAAAACATACAATATACAACTTTGCTACTGAATATTTCGAACTTTGACTATTTCTGTAAAACGCTTGGCGGAAGCATTTTAACACAAGTAATATATATTTTTAAATGTATATACACATGCAATAATTCCTTCGGGGTAGGGAGTAATAAAAAAATTTTCCTTTGTGAATCTCGATTGCTCACTGGGACTTTCCCGAAAGTGGATGAGGCCATAATAAAACAATTCTAAGGAATTTGGCAGTGAACGATACTTTTGCACGTGCCGGATGTTGTTATTCGCAGGTCGTTGGCGTTTTCATATTTCTCTAACAATGAGTGCAGTAAGAAACGACCAATCGAACAATCAAATTAGAAACAATTTTGTATAATAGAAAAATAAAACATTAACTAATTAATTAATTAAAATGATATATGTGTGTTAACATGTTCTACTAGTTTTCAATTTTCTAAATTGGGAGAAGTACTATTTATTTATATAAATTAATAAATAGATAAAACAAGAAGAGAGAGAGAGAGGAAAAAAAAGAGAGAAGGAAAATGTCCAACAATAAATTCAACTTTTGAAAAATTTCGTTAGGGGAAAAAAACGTTGATCCGACTGACGATCAAATTTTTGGCACACTTGATATTTAAATCGATTTCTATTTTTATATTCGATAGACTGATATTAACGTACAATTTTCTTACTGACATTTTCTGTCCAACATATCTTTTTTTCCCTCACTTTTCCATTACACGCCATTTGATTTTTCTATACGATTTTGTTGCTTCACAAGAAGAATACCAAAAAAAAACTTATTTATTTTATTATACTTACTCTTCATTGTATGTATACTGGGATTCATTATTAGAAATTTGTAAGGAACGACGAGAATATGATTATCAATTTACAAATTAAGACCATGCTCGTATTTTCATTGAATTTCATTTACTCGTCAAATTATTACACATTCACCAATTTTGTATAATTATTATTATTATTATTATTATTCTTTTTTTTTTTTTTCATATTTTTTTCATATATTTTTTTTTTCAATACAACATTCTTTTCGACACATATATATATATCTTTCTCGCAAACTCTTCTTGGCGCATTCATTCCTCTTCAGTCTTGCACGCATTTGCTCAGAAAAAATACAAAATCTCTGACTAAAGACACTGTTGTCCCTACGAGGAGTTAACTTAAACGTCGTACAGACAAAAAGAAAGAAGTAAAGAATATAAAATAAAATTAAAAATAAAAATAAAACAAAAAGAGACAAAAAAAGAATTGAGTAGTTATCACCATGAACAAGGAACCATAAAAACCGTGCAAACACAATCCCTCGGTCCGATTTTTTTCGGATCTTAATTAAAATATGTCGTTTATTTATTTCTTCTCTCCCCTCTTTAAATTTTGTCGCCATTCGAATTTAAATATGAAAGTAGGTTTTGAAAGTGTTTTTTTTTTCGGACAACGAACGAAATGATGCACAGTTTCTTCACGAACACACACACCCATACATATAAATTTCTTTTCATATATAGTACGTATGTCATGTTTCGTATTTGCATATTCTGTTACAATGGGTGACACATACAATGCAAGCCGCAGGAACGATCGGGCTTGAAAATTCTTTTAAAACTCTTTCTTTCTTTCTTTCTTTCTTTCATTCTTTCATTCTTTCTCTCACTCTCTCTCTCTCTCTCTCTTTCTCTCTCAATACAGCGCAGGCATACATAATAAATTATAAATAATAACATTAATTAATATATAGTTTATATACTTTACAATGTGCGTGTCGTAATACTAAAGCGTACCGGGGGTCTCTGACGTTGGCGTTTATATTTTCTATGTTTTGCTTTTAATTATTTATTTATCAATTATTATTATTACTATTATGTTTCATACGTATCCTTATAAATTTTTCTCGATGAATGAATGATTGATTGATTGATTTATTTATTTATTTTTATAAATAATATTTCCTAACAAATTCGTTAGTATCTTCCCTAAATCATGACCTATTTTTATCGTAAAAAAACGCCATTTTGATTTTCGTTTATTTCCCGATTTTTCAAGTTCGAATAAGAAACGATCTTCGAAAACGAATCCACACATATGTACGTATACATATAGATGTATTAATTTACCTTACTTGGTAAATAATACAAATAAAAAAGTATATTGGAGTATATTACTTTTTTTTTTTTTTTTCTAAATAAGTTTAACGATACTTGACAAGGCACCATCATCTTATAGTCGTAATCAATAGGACACAGCTTTTGATAAGAAAATAACGTCGCATTGCGATTGGATGGAATATAAGAAATATCCTACTATGTTTTAAAATAAAAATTACTCAATTATTATTTACCAGAAAAAGAAAATAAATACTTGTAAATCTTAAAGCAGAAAAATAAATTCTCTTTTTTTAATTGTAATGTATATATGCATTGTGATTAGTTTACAGATGGTGTACCTATTTCAAGTATACCGATTTTTAATGTATCAATCTTATACTCATGCGCATATCTACTATGCGATACGTGTTTTCTTAAAAAAAAAGAAAAGTAAAAGAACAAAAAGATATATCAGAGAGAAATATAAATCAAATAATACTTTTCTGACACTTCGAACATATATATATATGTGTGTGTATCTATACACACTGATAAAAATAAGTCGAATCCTTCGAGAAACACATTATTCATTATGAC
The DNA here is from genome assembly GCF_001313835.1 of Polistes canadensis. NCBI lineage: Eukaryota > Metazoa > Arthropoda > Insecta > Hymenoptera > Vespidae > Polistes > Polistes canadensis. The sequence continues at coordinate 1,023,394 of NW_014569554.1, forward strand.
AAAAGAAAATTTCATTAAAAAAACAAAAAAGAACCCTATTTGTAAGATCATTATTATTACTATTATTAATTTGTTTATCGAAGGACAAATGAGAGTAAAAATAAACGAGAAAAAAAAAAAGATTTACGTGTAAAACACGATATCCGTAAATCTGTCGTTACCAGCAGATTCACGACGATCAGTCCCATTACCTAAATCAAATTCGTGCTATTTAAAAAAAAAAAAAAAAAAAAACAGAAAAGAAAATAAGAAAAACCAAGATGGCGGAGAGTTGCAGCAAAGATGTTTCGTTTCTTGTATATAGAAACGGTTATGCGTTTGTTCAAGCAAGTAATCAAGGTGCCGCCATTCAATGGATAACGAACGAAATATGATTTACAAACAAATCATTTATCTTTTTTCTCTTTACTTAGCATGAGCTTCCGTACTTTCCGGAGGTGGTAAAGGTATCGCTTTGTCTGAGATCGGTGCAGCTTGTTTCTTTGCTTTCTTGACAGTTTTCGGTGACAAAGGTGACTTATTCATTGCCTTAATCTTTTCTTGACTGTCCGAAATTTGTTTTTTTTCTCCCGCGGACTTTTGCTCGGCACTCTCCTCCATTTTGATTTCTTTCGATAAATTTTGATTTTCGTCTTTCTTGTCCTCTTCTACGACATTTTCTACTTTCTCTTGCACTTCCATTGGCGCCGAAGAATCGATTTGCATCGTCACCTCGGTGATGTTATTTGTGTTTTCGTTCGATGGTTTTTCAGCGACTACTGCAACCTCTTGTTGTTGTTGTTCTTTTTGTTCTGCCTGATTTGCAGCAGGTGGAACTTCTTGTTCTTGTTCCATTTGTTGATTTTCAGTTGATACATTTTGTTGTCCTATTTGAGCAACTGMAACTGCAACTTCATTACTTTCAGTAGTAGCTTTTGGTGAGGAAGGTCCAGGAGGCAATGGGATTGCTTCGTTTGATTGTATGTTCTGTTCGTTGTTTTGATCAACATCCATCGATTCGTTCGATGGTTGATTTTCTTTCTCTTCTTCTTGATATTGTTCAACTTGCATAGATTGCAAATCTTCCTGGGATTGTTCTTGTCCAGATAAAGGTGCCTTAGATTCCAATAGACTTATCGTCTCTTGTATTGTTCTAATTGCATTTTTACGCGCCTGACGAACATTTTCTCGTCCTTCTGTTTCTATATCATCCAATTTAATCAATTCTCTTGTAAGCATCTCGTCCAGGAACATATATTGTTTGTCCTTGCGAGAATTTCCGGTATACTGTTTAACTTGTTCAGCTAGAGAATCAACTTCTTTTTGTACTAAAGCTACTCTTTCAAGTGGATCCTTAGGTAATGTTTGTTTTGGTACTTGTTTAGGTGCTTCTTGTTGTTGAGCTTGTTGACCGGGTGCTGCTGCCTGTTGCTGGGGATGTGGCTTTGGTTCCTGTTGCTGACGCGCTCTCTGTCGAGGCTGATGATATTCTTGAGGTTGAGACTCATATTGATGATGCCTTGGCGGTTGTTGTTCATTTCGTTGTCTCTCAGCATATTGTTTAGGTTGTTGATAATTCGGTGATTGCTGAGTACGACGAGTCGGTGAATGATCAAAAGACGAATTTGGATTATAAAATGATTCTTGGAAATGTGGTCGCCATTGTCTAGCTCCGAAACCTAGATTTGAGAAAGACGACGGTTTGGTGAAATGTGATGAATTGTGAAAGTGCGGTGGTGATTGTTGTCTTTGGAAAGACGAATCGATGTTTTTCGAAATAACTGGCTCGTCACGACCCTCTACAAATATTGGTATATGCCTAACGTTGCCGCCTTGTGATTGCTGAGTTGGAGGTGGTGGTGGTGGCGGGGAAGATTGTTGCTGAGAAGGAGAAGATTGCGGCTGATTATGCTGCGGTGTTATATCGACTCTAGATACGAAACGTTGTCCTGGCTGCTGTTGAGATTTATCTTGCTCTTGCGGCAGGTTCGTTTGTTGTCTGTTTTCTGGTGGCGCTGACATCGAACGTTGTCCACGAGAATCCTTCTCGGAATTCTCCATATTGTCACGATGATGTTGGCCTATGTCTACGGTATTACGTAGACCGTATTGCGGAATAGGATTTCTTCTATCTTCCCTATGTGATTGTTTGTTGTATTGCTGATTTTTCGAACGATTAGATGACGAGGACGATTCTGGATCACCGTGCGAACTCACGCCACTTGCACCACTTGCAGCGCTAGTAGCACTACTCCCACTAGCTTGGCTCCTGGCGTCCTCGTCTGGATAATTTGGATAACTACTGCTACCACTGCTACCACCGTTCCCTGAACCTCGTCGCTGATTATTATACGTAGATCCTCGGAACGGTATGTCACCCCAGGGTGGTCCTAAAAGATGATCCGCAAACTCTGGATGTCGAGCTGCTAGGTCGTCCAAATGTGCTCGTATATCGGTACGTCGACCAAAATCGTCGTCGTCGTCGAACGGGAAGCCCTGGAACATTATCAAAATATACACTTTTTAATATTACAATCTTTTTCCAAAACAATCATTATATTTAAATACATTTCATCAAATTGTCTTGTTAAATCTCATTTGTTAAACGACACAACGAGCCAAGTTGACAGGCCAATGTTTTTTTTTTTTTAATTCTATACAGTTGCATTGCTAAATACCGATGCATTTCATATTAGATAAAAAAATACATTTTTTACATGCGAATCTTCTCCATTCGAAACGGTTAAGTATCGTTCTGTCAACTTGGTACTTCCCTTGTAAGATAAATACGTGCATATAATTTGGTTAAATTCTAAATAAGAAAAAATGCATAACTATGCACGTATCCTATATCAAGCGGTGCTGTTACAATCTTTTAATATGACATGACACCTATGTTATATAGAAAAATGTAGGCTCTAATCGTAAATCCCATTAGTTAACCTATTAAAACGTAATCGAAGAAATAAGAGTACTAAAATAATGGATCAAATTTTGCCCAAACCCAATCTTGCCATCTTTATAAATTTTATTGTATTATTTTTCATGAAACCATTTTGATGAATTAGCAATAAAAATGATTAAAACTAATTGTATATTAGAAGGAAGAGAATGCAGTTTTGAGCTGGTAATATACTGCTTGTGACTCAACACTAAATATAACGTCGAAGCTTTTATATGATCCATGTCGACGAAAATCTCTTGGAATTTACCTAATTTCGAAATTAACCGCGAAGGTCTCGGAAAATTGTGGAGATAGTCGTGAAACATTTTCGATCGTGAAATATATGCATTTGTTAGAATTTTTATTTTTTCCCTGTACACATTATTATCCCTGAACTTGAAAGAACAATTTACACAAAATTGATAGAAAAATACTTTAAATTACATATTTAAAAATCCAATTTTTTGTTTGGTCTCTTAATCAAATATTTAATATATTTGTTTGAATACATTTTGAAATCAACTCGGTAGTAATAAACGGTATGAGAGGTAAACAAAATTAGTAAACCAAACGTTTCGATTATGCGGACGAATAAATGTTCATTTTGCACCCAGAATCAGCGATAATACACACTCGCATTCCTTGCCTTATAAGCGACTAAATGATTTCACTGTAACTTCTGTCGAACTGTTTGTCTATACTATAATGACGTCACTGAAAACGTGTGTAGGAAGAATGCCACAATAACCACTTATACGATAATCCTCGCGTCTTCTACTGGACATTGAACATATATATTCTTTCGAGGAAAAAAAGAAACCTATTCGAGATTAATCAGAATTTATCGTTTAACTCGGTGTTGAGAGTTTCTTGTTTTACGTTTACATTTCTCGAATAAAAAAAAAAAAAAAAAAAAAAAAAAAAAAGAAAACAAAAAAAGTACAAATATTAAATTACAGGAAAGAGAAAAAAAGGAAAAAGGAAAAATAAGGCACAAAAATAGTCTCGTCACGCAAACACGTAAAACTGGGTGAATGTCATCGCTCTTTTGGCATAATGATTATTCTAACTAGAAAACTAGGTGGCCGTCCTTGAACAACAATTTGATTTAACCTCGAGAAATAAGAAAGAAAGAAAGAAAAAAAAAAGAGAGAGACATCTTTTTTCCTTCAAAGCTTGCCCACAATTTCTAGGAACAATTTGATTTGCTTTAATTACTCTTTGAAGAATTATTAAATATATTGATAATATTCTGAAGAATTTTCTACGATAAAATGATAGTAATTGATCAAAGAACTTATCGTCTATCTATCCGTTGCACGAATGCATGACACTCGTTCTCTTGTAATTACAATCATTATGTAACATTGCGTAATGCAAAGAATTCAAACATGACTTCTCTATTGAGTTTCGATGTTTTTCTATGCAACCATATCAAATATAAATACATATTCAAACTATTAGGTGTAATAATTAATTCGACGTCTTGATATTAAATTCATTGCATCATAATCGCCATATTTTTTTCGGCAGTTGTCTGAAATATGAACAAAATCATCCAAAATAATGGAGACTATATTTCGAAAATTAACAGAGAGATGTACGATTACTTTTATAAATAAATATTTAATTTGTTAAAAAAAAAAAAGATACCGGATTAATTGCTACACATCTAATATTTTAATAAAGAGAAAGCAAAGGGGGTTATGTCCACTCCATTTCAAAATGGCCACTCTCAGCAACTAAGCATTAAAAGATATTTCACAAAATATACGATTTATCTGATATTTTCAGGACTAACAATTTAAAAATAAACAATAAAATTAAAAATGTTTTCCATAATTATTTGTCGTTTCTTATTATCGCGCCAACACACTACCACACTAAAAAAAAAATAAAGTAAAAAGAAAGAAAAATTATAGAATAACTTAAAGGAATATGAATAAAATATAAAGATAGAGAAACATAACGCATCTTTACGCTCAATAATCGTACTTCCCTATTTTTGGTGCAACGTTGCCAACTGTGCTCTCTCTCTCTCTCTTTCTTTTTCTCTTTTTCCTTCTACCCCTCAACCATTCGCATAAATTTGCCATGTTGCCGCAAAGCAAGTTAAATGTCAAATCGAAAAGAATCAGCACCGATTATGATACTTGTTGTGTCTCGCGCGTAGATTTTATTTTTAAATTAAATTCTGTGTGTTTCTTTATATTAATGTTGATATCTTATTTATGTATTATTTTAATCTATTATTTATAAACTCTATATTTCGTTACGGTTCGCAGCAACATTAATTTCTTTACGAAGGAAAGCAGACACCACCACAATTCTACCTTTTCGTTTTCTCTAGCAATTTCCGGTCGGCGTACAGCCGCCTACGTGGGCCTGTCCGTTACATTTCTTTTCCTTCCATTTTAAAAGCACAGTTAGAAAAGAGAGAGGAAAACAGTCGACTTTAAACTATGCTCAAAATAATCCATATTGATTTTATTATTTAAATATTATTAGAAGAGTAGGTGTCAAAAGTGTTCTCTTAAAGTCATTTTTTTAAAAACCAATTACTCTTATTAGAATTAATCATTTGTTAAAATTGTCAAACTACAAGCCTAACTACAATGTCTAAAATAATAAAGATAAAATAATAAAGAAGAATAACAAATTTGTCAAATCATCCAAAAACTTGTAGTCCGTTTTGTAGTAGTAGTATTGCTATTACTATTACTATTCTATATGTTAATTATGTTTTAGCGTGGCAACATAGTATTTTGTCTTTCTTGAAAGTGTTTATCAGAAAACCGGTTTCTTCGGTTGTTTTTTTTTTCTTCTATGCGAAAAATATAAGGGACAGTCGATTAGATCACGAACAAAAATATCATCTTATCATTTATGTTCTTTTACTGTTGATATCGATGATGTAGTACAACACAGGTGTAAATATTATGCGTGAGTTTAATTTCTATGTTATGTGTGTGTGTATTTAGTTAAGTGCTACTGTTCAACTAATTCCTAGAATCGTTATAGGAAACGAAACGAAAACGAATAAAAAATAATAAAGATAGAACACAGAGGAGGAGATTACACATTTGTGCTTTTTGTTTCTGCTAATTCCTAAGCTGTGTTAGAGTATTGTCATCTCTATCTCTTTGCCTTATATGGATTAATCGAATACTCGACAAATGACGCGACGAACGCGAAAATGACCACGTGTTGAAGAAAAAAAAATCATTATTATTATTCCTTTATATTTCTTCGAATTTACTTGTCACTCTGCACTAGTTTCGATGAATAATTTCTAAAAAAAAAAACAAGAGAAAAATAATTGTTAAATTTGGTTTACGAAAAAGTTATTTGTTATAATCAAATATTCTTTTTATTGTAAACCATATTTTTTAAGAACACAAATAATATAATTTTGTAATCGTCCTATAAAATATATTTTTATTGTATATATTTTTTAATTTTTTAAATATAATTGAGGTAACTTTTCTAATTATCCCCTGATATCCTTTTTTTTTTTGGGAGGGGGGGAAAATTATTTTGGAATAAAATTTATTCGTGATTAATATGAATCGAAAAAAAAATGCTTATTTGTTTATTTATTTTTTTTTGTAAATTAAAGCCAGCCAATTGCGTGCAAAAGATAGGGTTACCTAGGTAAAGCAGAGCAATACGAATAACATTTTATTCACTTACGGCAATTGTACGAACGATCCTGGTACCGATCGACGATGCCCGAGAAGAAGAAATCGATCGAACCAAAGAGAAGACGAATGTTCAAAGGAAGGAAACATAGCGCAATAGTTTAAACGTTTCTAGCACCTTCTTTTGTGAGAAGGAACACACATAATACATGACGGTGCTATTGTGACCTCGATTGGACCGACAGAGTTGGTCGGCTCTCTCTCTCTCTCCCTCTCTTTTTCTCTAAGAAAAGATACTCTTTCTCTCTCACTCTTTCTTTCTCTCCGAGGTTTATTATTAGCGTCGGCGCATCACTGTTTTTGGAGGAAGAGAGACAGGACATTAGTAAGTCGAAAGAAACGTTGCCGATTCTCCTTCTTTTTTTATTCGCGAAATAATTCCAAATTTTCGTTAAGCTTACTACACTCGGACCGTCGCCATTTTGGTATCATGGCGTTTTCATTTCGAGACAAGTTTCAATTGTAAAGGTATTAATTTATCAAACATAAACTTTTTAATCATGCAAGAAGTTAAAAAACTTGGTAAAAATTCGAATAATTTGTAGTACTAAACGTAATTCGAGTTTAATAGAAAATACAAATTTTTTGTTATCGTGGCAACGCCATCTTGCAATGTCGGTTTCATTTAGAATTGCATCGAGGTAAAATTTGTGAAAATCTTACGTAAAAATGCTTAGAATTATATTTTTGTTTGTTTGTTTCTTTTGATTACTAATCAAAGTAAATTATTATCTCGACGATAATATCGCGTTACCTTATCGATGTAAAACGAGAGAAGCGATATGAATATATATTGTATAATCGTGATATATAACGCTTATAACCTATCTTATTTATCTCCTACAATGATTAAGTTCTTTTTTTCTCCTTTATTCCGTATTTTTGTATCGATGACACGTTCATACAGAAATATGCTTACCAATCGAAAAAAAAAAACGAAGAAAAAATAATGAAAAGAAAATATGAATTGAAACAAATTCGTGTGTGGATTCGAAAAGAGATGTCTCTTTCGAAAGCTACGAAAAATACGTCATTACACGCAAATTCTATTTCTAACATTCGTACGATCCAAGAGAAGAAAACACGAAAAAGAAGGTCGGTTTCTAAGAGATATACATAAGTTGCAACATATATGTGTGTGTATATATATATATATATAAGTTATTTTACGAAATAAATATTAGAACTGCACTATCGACTGAAAAACCTCGATAGAAAATATTTAACGCAATAAATAACAAAATGATTTATATGAAAACAAACAATTTCTTGCTTACTTTGAACGACTGAGCTTACACTTCTAAAATAAAAAAAGATAGGTCACTCAAATGAATAATCAAAAAGATTGCAGGTTTTCAACACTGAGATTAATAATGCTGATGATTAACAACTGTCGACAAAAATTTCGTCGAATCTAAATCACGATTCGAAATAATGCGACGTAACACGTGAAAATATATATGCATTGTGACATTTTCAACGACCTACCCACTTCGTGTCTTGCTCGCATGATAACAACTCGCTCGATAAATAATACTCCGACGAAGGTAAAATTTGATCATAAAAATGATTTCACAAAGAAAATATATGTAAAAATATGTTTCAAAAATATGACGCGAATTAACGAACAAAAATAATAAATTCATTCATTCATTCATTAATTAATCGACAAATTTTAATAAATCATCATCTGTTCTCGTTTTTCCGATTAAAATATTTGTTGTTAACACTAAAAGAACCAATCCGTCCTTAATATAGAATCGATCGAGCAAAGAGAAATATGTTATGAGTATGTAATATGAAGTAGACATGCGAGAGGGTTAAGGTCGGACGTAAAACCATGATGTAATCGTTCGAAAGGGGACTACTACTCTGCGAAAATACGAACATATGTATATATCAAATATATCTATACATATACACCCAGTTATCTCTACCTACGAACTATATATATATATATATATATATATTCTCATCTTTTTCGTGTCATCGTTATACCATCCACATCATCGTTGTGTTTGAATTGCGTGGGGGGAGGAAGGAGAGAAAAAAAGGAGTATCAGAAACTTACAGGGATCCCTTGTCCGAATTTGGATGCTGAATCCACGATGACGGGCGAATCCATTTTCTTTAATTTATTTTTATTTTTTATTTCTTTATATTATTTTTCAAAATGTTTTTTTTATTATCGATTTCGTCCTCTTTCTCTCTCTCTCTCTCTCTCTCTCTCTCTCTCTCTTTTTCTTTCTATCTCTTACTCTTTCAGATGGTTGCAAGATTTCTAGATCGTTCTTCCTCGTATTATATAGAACAGGAAATAATAGTGGGGGGGGGGGGAAAGAGATTAAAATCACGTCTCTTCTTTTCTGCTTCCTATGATCTGCTTTCTTTTTCTGTCTATCCTTTTTCTTTTTTTTTTTTTTTTTTTTTTTTTTAATGAAACAAAAGAAAAAAATAAGCTCACTAAATAAAAGTAATGGCTTTTTTTTGCGTGTGGTGTTAAACGAAGGCGAGCGAAACGAGAAAATCGCACTCTCGTGCAAGGATCTTTTTTATTTCTGAATTACCCGAAGTTGGTCACTCTCTCTTTCTTTTCTTAATTTCTTCTTTTCCCACTCTCTCTCTCTCTCTCTCTCTAATTTTGCTTCTTTCTCTTTCCCTTTCTCCTCTCGCTTCAATTTTTTTACTCTTCCTTCTTTTATCCTCAAATTTGTCTTTTCTCTTTTCAACACTTTCAAAAATACACTCTTCACTTTATTTATATGATTTATTATATTTGAAATAAATACAAAAAAGAAAAAAAAATCCTATATACGTATGAAAATGTATATATTTGCACTAGAAATATATTGATTTTATATATAAGTGTGTGCCGGTTTATATTATATGAAATATCCTCTTAACACGCACGTTTAACTTTCTAGATTATTCTCTTACGAAGCGTAATCGTTCGATTCGATAGTGAAACTGTCAGTCGCGCTCCGAGTATCATCGACTTAAATATATTTCTCGTGTGGGACGGTAGCTAGTTAGTCACGTGACCCGTCTACACTAGCGCCGACAATTCCCGAATGTTCTCGGAGCCGGCCGATCGAAACTACCAGAGAATGATAGAACTTTCCTTAGATTTTTCACATCCTTCAACATATTCTACCAGGGATTGTGAAAGAGTGTTGTTTTTCACGCTTGAATTTACATGCAAACGCCAAAGCACGTGCCGCACGTTCCTTATTGTTTCCAATTCTATACTTTATTAACGTTTTTATAAAGATTTAGAGATTTTATAACACACACACTTGATAATTATATTTTTATATATTATCATTTTAATTTTCTATATAATTTGATTTAATCGATTACATATTGATATATCGTATATTTGATTTGTCATATATCTTTCGTTCTTTTTTATTTTTTATTTACGCATACATAATTGCGCAAAAATAATTATTATAATAAATATTATTATTTATATTCGGTGATATTTTTGTAATATTTTGATAATTGTTTTAGATATGAAAAATATTATCATGGATGCTGAGTGATAATTGTACAAAATAATGACAGACATGTATATGAATGTGTATGAATATTCGTGTAGATGCATCTTATTGATTTACATTCTGAAATCGCTACCTTAGCGATCGCGAAAATACTGGTACATTCCATAGATGATTCACTGCCGCCCTACCCGTATTATTCGAGGCTATTGCAACGCTCTGCTTTTCTTTATTTTTATTATCGACGATTCTTGCAAGGTTGTATTCTCTCAACGTATCCGGCGCCTTTTATAGCAAACAGATATTCCCTTCAAGTTTGGACCTTCGAACGACAAGACGAAAGCTACATGGTCGACTTGGTTTTTTGGTACGTTCGACAATTTTCGATAAAGAACTTCTTGCTTCGAATATGGAATAAAGATTTATTTGTAAAATATATTATTTTCATTTTACCATCGTTTCTTTTCTATTGTTTAATTCCAAATCGTAAGGCAAAAAATTATTATCAAATTTAAGTTATTATTAAAAAATATTTCCAATCGTAAGAGAGAGAGAGAGAGAGAGAAAAAAAAGCTACTTGAACTTAATATCATACATTCGGGGTTATAAATAAAAAATGTGGGCTATAATTAGAATATTTATATTCATATAAACGAGAAATGAATGAATCAATATGTCTAAGAATAAAAAAAAAATACTCTAAATTGATATCACATTGAAGTTATAATTAAAACATTACATTCATCCTCGTTGATCAATTAATCATTATCTATTTCTATTCTAAGACAATGGTCTCAAATTGACTCTTCTCTTACCCTCTTTTTCTTTCTCGACAATATACTTTCAGATTCACCATCGCGAAACATTAGTCAGCATCCAGAATTTGGTTGCTTGCCAGACTCCTTGGGCTTATCACGAATACCAAAATGGAGATTGACCGCCGCCATTATCTTTTAGTGGAAAATGATTTCTATTGAGAGTATGATAAACGTAACACTACGATTCGTTCTAATAAATTAAACTAACCAATCACATATCTATCTCTCTCTTTCTCTTTCTTTTGAATGCATGTAATTCAAACCGAACTTGACTTTTATTAACCTTTCCTATTAAATACGATGATCTTCCATCGTTACATATTTATCTGAAAATGACCATGTATCATGACATACGTAAATATATATCCACGAATATATGTATTTTCATAACGACCGTGCCTTCGAGGGTGCAACAAGGTGTTTTTAGACAGAGCACGATGATTGGACGTAGGCCAAGTGCACTAGGAACAAGGTTTCATAATCTAATACACTTAGCATGACTTTACTGATGACTTCAACGTGATATCAAATTGTGATTTCTAATTAATTGAAATGTAAAAGCAATTTTGATTAAAAACCTTTCACAAAAAATAAGCCAATCTTTTACGTACATAAATTGTCATGAATTGTGTAAACAATATCAGAGGTGGACCAAAAGTTCCTAGATAATTTTCTATTACTTTTTTAATTAATTTATTTCATCAGATTGTAAAATTGCATATCTAAAACATCTCGAGTATGGAAAAATAAAAAATTAAAATAAATGACGAGTCAACTACGATAAATGAAAAAATAAGGTAATAATAAAACAAAAGTTAGATAAGACAATTATCCTCTCTTACGTGTATTCATTACGTTCATAGTATTTTATCTATATGCAACAAGCATGTATGTGATACGTGGTGTTCTGCGTATGTGTATATATTTGTGCGTATGCATGAATAGATCGTATGAAGGTGACACAACATAAGGTATCTCCTACAACATGATAGAGATTATATAATAGATCAAGTAACAAATGCATCGATGAACTGGCATTCTGAAGCTTTGTAAGATTCCAGGAATGAATATCGTATTCTTTACTGATGCATGACTACATAAACATGTGCATAGACAAATAATCTCAACTTTAATGTTAGCCTTAAAAAAATTTTTTAAATATTTTCATCAATTTATTGATATCATTTTTATATTACATTATATTTTATCGATAAAAATATTACGTAAAATGATTTATTCGTAATAATAATAAACTACAAGAGACGATGGAAATTGAATATTTTGCGCAAGATTTGATATGAAATGAATCGTGAAAACGGAAGCTAGCTACACAACACGAGATCGAAAAGATTGTTGCTAAAATGCAGAGAAGCTTTTGAAAATGATTAAAGTGACTCGAGCGAGTTTCACCGGGCGACTCATCTCGTCGTCATTTTTATCAACACGGAAGTAAGCAGCTGCCAATCTTACTGGCATCTTCATGTGAAAGTTAAAATGGTGTCAACGTACAGAAAGAAATGTATCTTCTTGTACGATTAGTAAAGGATGGGCCAAACATTCATAGATGTTTTTTTTTTAATTTATCTACTCTTTTACAAAATTTTACAAAATTTCACAAACTTTATTATTAGCCTTCTAATTTTGCAAGCTAGCGTGTAATTTGATAATCTGGAAACAAATTTATTAAGTTGGCCAATACTAGTTATTTAGAACCATTTTGTAATTTATTTGATCTCTTTATAAATTTATTAAAGTCTGAAAATTTATCAAAAAATAGTTATTTATGTTTTAAATTTATCTAAGATCTCGTGTGTGTGTGTGTGTGTGTGTGATCCAACTTATATTGTATAATACTGTAATATTTTTTCAATCGTAAACAATTGTTAGAAAATTTTAATATGCATTTTTCGATCGATACTAACGATCCTCTTCCCACCTACTTCCTGCCCACCCTTTTGTTGATCAAGTTGAATAACTAGAACGTGCCATTGATTAGATTAACTTCTGCTAATTAACTCTCCAACCTTGAAAGTCAATTAAGAAAATAGGATCATGCTCTATGCCGAGACCTTTGTTAAGAAAATCGAATCGAGTTTATCAAACTGAATTTATCTTGACACAAAATTACTTAGAAATTTCCTTATATTTGTGCATGTTTTAAATCTTGAATATTTTAGTAACATCAAAAAATTACATTATTCATTTAAATGAAGTTGAAAACAATTTCTTATAAATTAGAATTACAGAGTTTGCCTAATCCGAATAAAGGATTCAAACGAAATGAAGTATTTTAATTGGATTGATCAGATTTGTGCTGGTTCGTTTAGAATCGTGACTGTCCAATTGCAATATTGATTGAAGTAGTATTTCCGACAAGTTTGTAATAATGATAATAACTATAACAATAATAATAATAATAAAAATTACTATACAAATAAATAAATTAAAAAAAATAAGAAAAATATATTTCATGATGAAATCGACAATAAAAATAAAAATGCAATTAACTCTAGATGTAAAATATATCCTAATTATATAATCATATACGTTGATGAGTTGAAAGATCTTGAGTCTTACATAGAAATAATTTGTTTTTATGATCAAATTCGTTTTTAATTTTTAATATAATTTCAAAACCTTTGGAAAAGAATTGGTTCAAAACTTTTATAACCCACCCTCGTATGTATTAAGTATATGTATCGTGAATAAATAGAAATATTCACTATCGATAAATAGCGAGATGGTGTTGCCATCTATCAGTATTAGACGAAGGTAAAATATTCGAATGATGCAATATGTTTCTGGTAATATTAAATTTCTTCCAAATTTCTCTTACCGATTCAATATAAATTATCTTTCAATATAATTTGAAAACAGATAGAAAAATGTAGTTTATCTTAGAAAAAAACCTCTCTTCATTACCGACTGCATTCAATCAAAAATTTGCGAAATTTTATTTACATTATTTTATTTACAATTGGAAATAATTAACTTATATATAATATTATAAAAATTTTTACGATGATTGACTGATAGTAATGATGATGATAAACTAGCCAATAGGAGGTCATCATTATTTACAGCCATTTTGTAATTTATTTTTCAATTTTAAATCTATTCATAATTATCTGCAATTCGCATATGGTTTATTTGATCATTAATCAAATAGTTTAAAATCAACATTTCTGTTTATTCTAAATCAACAATAATTTCTGCAACAAAATAATTTACAATTAAATATAATTATATTTTACTTAAAATAATATAATTACAATTTAATTATTCGTTACATTATAAATAGTAATAATAAAATGCCAAGGTTGTTTCAATAGATATCATACATAATTCGCAATAGAACTTATTAAAGTTTTTTTATCGTGTATCGATGCTTAATTGTTGGCACGATTTAATCGATTTATATAAGTATAATGTATCTATAACCTGATCTAAAAAGAAACGAGCACATTGTATCAATCATTAGATGTGTATCTTATAAACTTAATATTTATCAACTAATCGATTGTACATAACTATAGTAAAAACATTAAACAAAAGAATACCAACAAAAATTGGAATCAAATTTTTATTAATAATTATAAATTTACAATTTAAAAATACACGTAACTTTTTTTTTGAAAAAAATCGTCACGTTTAACGATAAAAACACGATAGTCAACATACCCGTATACTGGAATTGCACATGAAATGTCAAACAAGAAAGGTATTAGAAAAAAATAATAAGGTAGCGTTTAACTATTAATACGAGTCTAACGACGATAATGACCAGTTGCAAAAAAGAATGAAATGCGCAAGCAATGTCCTTGATTGTATGCATAATACATACTGACAAAGTAATTAGATGGCTGGTGCTGATTGCATAGAGAAGCAAACATCATCGAAAGCAAACTCGTTGTTTGCTTCGATGTAAGTGATCCAACTGTTTCGCAGACTACTACTTCGAAGAACTCTTTTAAAAATAGTTTTTTAAAAGTAAGCTTATATTTAGCTTACTTTCCTGTATTCCTCTCTCTTTTTTTTTTTTTTACTTTCTCTCATTTTGCAAGATAATGTTATTCTTATTTAAATATTTATACACGTAGGTGGGTTGAAAAGTTTTGAGCAAAAAAGAAAAAATAGAAAACTTATTTATTTTTTTAAATAAAACAATTTTAGTTTGACCAAGAAAAAAACTGTTTCTATGTTAAGTTCCAAACTCTTCAATCTACCCACGTATATTTCTTTTTATTTATCAAATTAATTCTTTACTTCACTTTCTTTTTTTATTTATTAATTTTACATTAAATTTATAACGCGCAATTTATAAGCTTAGAAAATGTTTTTAAATAATCATTTAAAAAAAGTAAGACACATACATAAATTAAAAAGAAAAACTAAATGTAAAATAAAAACTCGTTTGGAATCATTTGCAATGACCTTCTGGCCTGGTAGATAGCATCATATGAGTGCAACAGCACTTACATATATGTATATATACACACATGATATAGTTTATGTAAAATTGTAAAGAAAAGATGATATTATATGTACAGAAGTTTGATATATATATATAACCGACTTAACCGGTTCGTTGATTTCTCCGCATCCGTTTATAATTTCGTTGCTAAGAATCACCTGCTTTTACTCTCATTATCGTGATACAGAATGAAACACATAAGAATATGAATCCTTTTCCAAGAATTCCAAGATTTTAGTATATATTAATAATAATACAATCGTTATCGAAAGTATATAGATAAAAAGGGTAAATACAATATGTATGTAGATCGTATATAATATACATACATACAATACGAAAATAATCTTACCATTTTTTTCAAAGTCATGCATATATGAATTTATAAATAGGTGGGTTGAAGAGTTTTCGATCGAAAAAAGAATTGTTTCTATGTTAGGTATAAAACTTTCAACCCACACATCCACACATATATATATACAAAATTAATTATTTTTTATTTTAATTATATTTCTTTCGTCGATAAGTCCGTGAGATTTTTTCTAACAATAAGTAAATAAATGGTAGAAAACCGTATGAACTTATTTTGGCCCTAACCAATACGAATATAAAATGAAAAAATTATTTATTTATTTGTAACACAAAATTAGATGTAAAAAGAATTTGTTTAACAGTGAGGTCCACTGACCCAGTTTAAGTGAGGGAGTGAAAGCGATGAGAATGAAAGAATGTTGTCACTATCATGAATGATACTTAGCAATAAGAAATGGGCGGGGCAATAGGGGAGTAAGTGATGCACTTCCGAGAATGGAGAAGGAAAGTGCTTTCAAGATATTCTCCATACAGTACAATTATTCTAGTGACTCAGATGTCACATGAAAAGGCTAACATCAACGAGACGAGACGTCCGGTTATGTTTGACCCTTACGAATGAAACTCCCGACATAAGAAGAAATTATAATAAAAAATTACTCGATAACTTACATAAATGAAAAAGAGAGGATGGAAAGGAAAAAAATGAACGATAAATATTATTTATATAACATTATTATATATAATTTATGTATAGTTATATATGATATATTTCTATATTATATATTTTGTATTATTATTGAATATTTTTTATTATTAAAAAATGTAATGTAATAATAATATTAATAATAATAATTGTATATATGTATATGTGTAGAAAAGGCTACGTATGAGTACGTTATCATTGAACACTCACAATTAGTGATATAACGGTTTTCCCGATAAGTACGCTCATAATGTAAGTTAAACACGTAAACTTTCTTTTAAAACTAATACCTAAGAGTTGAAAATGACGCATTACTTATTAATGTCTAGAATCTAGAATCTATATTTGGCAATTTGGTACGATTATCTTAACCGGAAGTGATATAAAATGAATTTGAAAATTCGAAATCGATAATGCTTTCATTTGACACTTGTTTGATACATTCAAATATTACTTTAAATTAATTCGATGGATGTGATTGGTAGAAAATATTTCGATGATTTAAATAGAGAAAGACGATTGGTCTTTGTAATAAAACAAGAACGAATCAAATTCATTGAACGAAATTTAAAAATAATCTCTTTTTCGTCTGACTTGTTTTTATGTCTCGGATAAATTTAAGAAAAGTATAAAATTCGAGGGCTTGCAAAATGTCACTCGGAAAATTTCATGGATTATTCTGGATCGAAGTAAGAAGTACTCGACGCGTGGAATGGCGAGAGAGAATCAATGGCGACTATTTTGAGAGATTTCGCCGAGACGAAGAAGACGAAGACGACGACGACGAGTCGAGAACGTTCCCCCATTTTCGTCGCAGTCGAAGAATCTTCAAAGACGCAACCCTGCTCTTTGCTAACAGGGTCTGCCCACTAACTTTATCGAATATCTTCACTTCCTCCTAAGTGAAATGGAACCTACCATTTTAGTCACTGAAATACGCCATTAAAATACCAACCGAGAACTCATACACACATACACACACACGCATGCAAGCACGCACAAAATTATTTTATATAATTTGTTATATTAATTCTTCTTTGTTTTATATTTTAAATACAGATATATATATATATATATGGGTATAATAT
>NW_014569554.1:1041000-1061292 GCF_001313835.1 Polistes canadensis
TGAAATTAATATAATAATATTAAAAAATATCTGTATTTATATAAAATATAAATAAAAATAAAGATCCTATAATACAAACAAATAAAAAAAAAAAAATCCTAACTTGTCTATTCCCTATATAAAAAATATTCTGTGAAAGTAATCGTGAGAAATGATAAGTAAGCTCTTGGAAGGTTTAGGCACCGAAAGAGCAATAAGAGGCATATCATCTCCCCGCAGGCATTTGGCAACAAACAGTTTATTTCTGGGACCCTCACTCGGCACAGGCCGCTTTAGAAAACGCAGCGAAATTGCGATGCTCGCAAGTGGACGACGTACTTTCGAGCCTCGTGGTTGCAATTCCAAAGAGTACCCAACACATTATATTGATCTCATTTTAACCGACCAACAGATGCCTTTTATCCAATTACTAACAGTACAAAAGGGATGATACTACCAAAACTAGAGCTGATTTTTATTATTGTACATTGGCAACACTGTTTATAAGGATTATTGACTTGATTTTATGGTCATTAATAACAAAATAATTTGTTGGTCAAAATTGGATCCACGAAAAGATAAAAATCTGATTATTTTAAAGTCTCCTGTAATACTCTTAATTTATGATCTTCAACAAGCATTGTAACACATTTAACAATAAACACAGAAGATGGCCGCCATTAAACGATTGGAACTGTTTCAAACGTTCCTGTATGTTTCTTATATGCATTTCGCAAAATGTTTGTTCCTAGCAAAGAAAGATAATAGACGATATAGATACCATTTTCTTTATATCAAACTTTCTTACAGTTTCGTTGTTAAAAATTTTTAAAATAAAATGAAATACAAATAAAAATAAATACCGAACTTGATAGTATTTCGTAATAATACAGGGTAAGATCAAAATTCCCTATAGATGATTTGTTATTATATTTATCAATTAATATAATTATACTTTAACACATTTTTTAGAAAGTTTCGATTCCATTCTGTCCATTTTGTAGTTTTATTTATAGTGAATTTCTTCTATTTCATCTTTTCTTATTTTTTTGTTATACACATACACACACGTACAGACCTTCAAAGATAGCAATTTCTCTCTCTTGAGGGGTTGGAAGAACTAAAAGGATATCGATCGATCCTTAACTGATCATTCGCCACACGAAGTGACTACTCCTTTGTTGTAGGAAGTTAGGAGGGTAAAAATACGTTAACAGATGTCTTTTTCCTTCACGAGATAATACAGGATGAATCAAAAGTTTCTATGATATGTTTAATAATTTTGTTACTCATATTATAAACGAACATTTTTATACAGATTAAGTTATATTTTTGTATTATTCAAATTAACTAACAGTTTTCTGAAAAACTTTTGGATATAACTTTATATATGATTATAAGAAAATAATAAAATAGAATGAGACAGAGAAGTTAAGAAAATTCTTCGAAAATTTGTACCGTTAACATGACTGGAATAATTATGTTAATTAAGTTATCATTGATGCAGAACACAAGTTACGAGTTTTACGTGCTCAACTGACGTACTTCCGGTTCTATATATAAATCTAAAATTCATTTTCATTGTTAAACTTTAATATCTTATTCATATTATTCGTCATTAAAAAAATTTTTAACTTACAATTAGTATATTATACGTTCCATTTAAAGCATGAATTAGTTATAAGGAGTTTCACAGATGGTGCGAGATATATATATTTTTAACGTATTTTATTTTTAATATTATATTTATGTAAAATATATACATATATATATATGTATACAATTTTTAATAATTTCTCATTTCTCTTCGTGCATTTAGAATAATACAAAGAGAGTGAGAGACAGAGAGAGAGAGAGAGAGAGAGAAAGAGAAAGACGATTCGCGACAAGAATAAATAGTCGAAGAAACTCCGTAGAAATTGGGACACACTCTATAAATAAAGGAAATTTCGGTCTAACGGAATCTTTTAAAAAAAAAATATATGTCAGACTTCGTATATACACAAGGATATGCTGAAAAGTTGTGAGCCTCAACGAAAAAGAAACTTGTTTTTAAATAAAAAAGCGAGTTTGACGAAAAAGAATGATTTCTATGTTAGGCTCAAAATTTTTCAACCCACTCACGTCTATACACATACATTCAAATCGAAAACGTGAAAAAGTGAACTTGGCACACTGTATGACTGTATTATATGACAAATAATAATTTGATTAGACAGAATTATATGAATTAACACTCGTTGCATATATATGTTATATTATATTAAAAGCACTTAAAAAATAAATTGGCTGAAGTAGAAAGTTTATTATTTCAAATAGAAAAAAAATCAAATAAGAATATCATTGAAAATTCGAAAAGTTCCAAAACAATAATACAAAATTTAAAACATATTGTTCGGTAAAAGGTGTCGTACGTGTTATGAAAATTAAACTGGCTCTGAAGTACAAAGAAACATTGTTAATTCGATACTAGAAAAGAAATAAAATAAGAATATCCAATTTGAATTGAAATGAAATTTGTTAAACGAAAAGTATTAAATGAATGAGACATTGTACCTTATGATAATTATTCTTTTCTTACTTTTGGAAATTCGGGACGCCGGTCGAATGGAAATCTGGACGACTTATTATTAGTTGTAGGCTCGAAAAATGATTTGCTATCCTCATCCAATTGTTGTTGAATCTCTTGAAGAAGTTTGTCCCCCGACTTTCCACGGAATCTTTCACCGAACCTCGGCTTGTCGCGGAAATAAAATGACATTTCCGCGAGTGTGCTCTAATGTGCACAACGACGATGATCACACACACATACACACACGCGCGCGCACACACTTCGATTAATTGTTATATCTTGTTTTTTTAAATACACTTTTCACAAATTTTATGGTGTTTTATTTTTTGGAAATGAGAACAAATTTAATATATATATATATAATGTGTGAATATGTGTATATGTATATTTATATGTATATATGTATATGATTGATTGAATTGTTCTTTTGCTTCAGTACTTATTTTATTACCCAAAACACAACCTCACAGCATGAAGTCTTGCGCGTTACTGAAATCTCGCGCCGATTCATAAGTAGGTTCGATATTAAAACCGATAAGCAGCACATGCGCGCTACGACTCTTCTCTAGCGAAAGAATCGAAAAGTGCTCAATGATTGGTCCATTCTTAACCGAGTACTCCAATCGCAATACTTAACGGGCCAATTTATCGCTGCAAATTCCTTCGCAATTTTCCAATGCTCTCAAAGGTCAGCTTAAGATATCTAAATTTAATCTGGGACTCCTTAGACAATACAACTTTTATCTGCAATTAAATTGGCACAAAGAGGACATATGATAGTTTTTCATTTTAAATGATTAAATAGATCGAAGTGATGATTAAATCAAGCTTTTTTTCAAAATTTCGTGGAATATTTACGCGACTTATATATATTATTATTATTATTATTATTATTATTATCATAAAAGATTATGTAGACAGAATAAAAATTGATCTAAACAATCTATTAATAATTTTGTTCAGATTTATCTGTTCTTATATTAAATAAATGATTTATTAAGTGCTTGGATAAAAATATAAGATTACGGTAGAGATAAATAAAAGAATAATAAAATGAAATATATAACGATGGTAAAGTAAGTAGCATCATGATCAATAGAATGTTTAACCAATCAAAAATTCAGCTATCAGCTAACTTGACCGTAGATACACTAGCCGGGACCCTTAACAGCAGAAAAACATAAATAAGTGTTCTTAATTGCTCATTATTTGCTCAACTTTATTTTATTAAATATTTTTTATTTATCGTTAATTAATTGAAAATAATTGTTACACTTTGAATAATTATTAAATGGCGACGTCATGAGTGGGAGATATGTTATACGCATGCGCAACCACAAATTCAAGGCGCAAGTGCACTTTGAAAAAAAATGAAAGTAAAGTTGGTATACCTGCAGGGGATATATTTAAAGTTGATTTCCAAATTAACAATATATACTATTGATGTAATTTAGTTTTATGAGTATATTGAAATAATGCTTATGATTTTTTACAGCAAAGTGTTTTGAATAAAATCGAAAAAGAAACATTTTATCGTAAAAACTGTAAAAAAATTGTAATCAGTCGTATACTGGAAGTTGATTGTTATCTATTTTTAAATGTAGATCATTTTTATGAAGTAACCTATTCTTCAAAAAACAAGTTATCGAACACTAATTTGCAGGAAATTCCTATAATACTGAATATTCAAAATAAAAAATATTGGCTGACTGGAGTGATTGTATTCCGTCCATCGTCCTTACGGGATAACATCGGACATTTTGTGGCTTATACTCGTACAATCCAAACCAAATGGACTGAATTAGATGATTTGCACCAAACTCCAAACATTTTACGTACTAAACTACCTAACGCTAGAATTTCTTTATTATTATATGTTTTATTATAAAAATTTATTCATTAATTGTAAATAATAAAAATAATGTGACTCAAAAAAAAATAATTGTAAATTATGTTCACAAAATATCCTTTCAATATATTCATAAAACTAAATTACATCAATAGTATATATAGATTCTGCAAATAATAAATAAATTATTTTAAGGATTATAATATTTACACAGTAAGAATAATGTAAAAAGAAAATCGTATATTTAAGTTTTCTTTTTTCACCACTAGTGTCGCTAATATTCCTTTTGTACTGCTCTGAAATAGTAACGTACCAATTATTACTATTACTATTTACTAATAATATTACTATTTACTCATTTTTGTACGATTATTAAATAATTATATATTTAATTTCAATTATTTATACACAACCTAAATGATTAACGATATAGTTTCGTATTATTATTTCTATTTCAAACTGCCGCCTTATTCCCCTTCCATTTTGGTACAAATAGAACACGGGCACCTTCTTATTTTTATATCCCTATACATGAAATAATTAATAAAATGAGCAATTATGGATTTTGATTGAGAATTTAATGAGCAATTAAGAGCACTTATTCATTTTTTTCTGCTGTTAAGAGTCCCGACTAGCGTATCTACGATGCTAACTTGTCCATTAGTTTATTTGTACAATAGCGTCAATAATAAGACCATTATTACTTTCAAAATTTCTTTGCTTTCTATCAAAATTATACGCACTTGCAACAACAATAATATATGTAGTTAAATAATAGATTATGTGTAACTATCTTTATAAGTCATAGGAAGTACGCTCTCAGTTGATAATACAGTTTCATTGATACAAAATCATATAAGAACAAGTATTAGTCTCAGAAAACAAAGACGTTTAATTGTATAAATGAAGGAAAATTGAAGAACACGTTAAAGATAGTGAAATGTAATGTTTAATACTTGAAAGAAATAAACGACTGGATTCAAACGAAAGTGAGATAAATACTTTGATATTACGCCGGTATAACGATTTTCTTTTTCATATTTCATTTACTCCATAATTCTTCTTCAATACAAGGTCACAAATTATCATTGTCCTTTGAGTTAAACTCTGTGAGTTAAACTCTGTGAGTTCAAAATGAATAAAATAGAATTCTTTTGCGAAGCTTTGAAACGAATTCGTGCAGAAACTGAAAATGGTAAAAATTTGGTTTTTATTTGCGTATTGTATATATTTTTACTTTTACACACACACATAATATACATAAGCGTAAGTTTCTTTCAATGTTTTTCTGTAAGGTGCTGATCGAATAACCGAAGAAGGTGTACTGCCAACAACAACAAATGGAACGCCAATACGGAAATTGTTTGTTTGTAATGTAGCACAAAGGGTATGTTTTGTATTCTTTTTTATCGCATGTTTTATCCTTTTGTTTATACTTGTGGTAACAATGGCACGTGGTGGGAGCTACAACACCCTTATTTAAATTTCATTTTATCTTATCTTTCTACAAATTTTTTATCTTCAACCGATATATGCCATTGTATCATGAAATTGAAATTATGATTTAAAAAAAAATTGGATTTGTAAATTATAATCGTTTTTTAAAAGAACAAACTTACTCTTCGGAAACGTAATTTTAATTTCTGTCGTTTTCGAAAGAAAAAAAAATGAAAATTTTCTTTTTTATACAGACAACATTAAAAAAAATCAATTATTTATTTATTTTTTGTTTTATTTTACCTATTATCAAAATAATAATTGAATTTAGTTCAATAAATTTGTAAATATTTTAAGAAAAATTATTCAATACTAATGTAATTTTTTACAGACAACGTTTAAAGATTTGAATGCATTATTTTCTGAATATGGAAAAGTTGAGAGTGTTTATTTGAATACAACAAACAGTAGAAATAATTATGCATTTGTTACATTTAGTACAGTTATGGGTGCAATCAAGTAAGACAAAAGTTTTTTGTCAGCATTGTACAAACTCTTGATGATATGAAAAATAAAATATTCTTCTTTTTTTGTTGGTTTTAATTTATAGAGCTAGAGAAGCCGGAAGCAACAAACGTATTCATTTACATAGTAGAGATTTAAAAGTGATGCCAGCAGATCCTTGGCACCAACCGGATAAAATACAATTTAAAAGTAATAATTCAACAAAGGATTCGAATAAATCTCGTGAGATGTCTTTGATTGAAGGAACTGATCAAAACGCTGTAGAAAATTCTACAATCGCTTCGATCGATGTATTAAATGACGATTGTTTAAAGCACATTTTTCTTTATTTACCAATTATGGATAGAATTGCCATAGAAAGAGGTAAAATAATATTGAATTCCTCTTTTCCAATATATATTTAATTATTATTACTTCGAGAAATTGTGCGATACGTATATATTTTTATATAATTAATTTCATTATATTATAACTTTGTTTTCAGTATGCAAACGTTGGAAGGATGTGTCAAAAAAATCGTGGTATAATGTTAAAAAATTAGATCTTTCTAATCATACGTGGGGAATATTATCACACGATAAAAAAATTAATACATCTGATTTACGCCAAGTATTATTGAGATGCGGTAGATTTGTAACTCAGATTGATTTTCCGTATAAATATCCGACTTTAACGCGAAGTACTTTGTCCATCATTGCCAAATTGTGTCCTAATTTAGAAATAGTTGATTTTAGTGGAATCGAAATGTCTTCTTCCGGAGTAGAATTATTTTCTGATAATTGTACAAATATAAAAAAGCTTACTTTAGCATTTTACACGGCTTCTTCTCCTAATATAATTGATAGAGATTTAACAATATTATTTCATATGTCCAAACGCTTAACGTACGTAAGTCTTCGTGAAATGAGAATATCGGGCAAATGTTTAGAGTTTCTTTCATCGGATACATTAGAAGAACTTGTTTTAATTTCTTGTAATAACATCACTGGACGATATTTTCTCAATGTAAGTTTTTATATAGAAATATTTGTCATATATTTTTCAATGATTTTATATTTACATAAGATAATATACAAATTTAATTTAATTTTATATTATTAATTTAGGCCTTAGAAAACCTGAAGAATTTAAAAAAATTGGTTATAAATAAGAGCTTATTTCTCATCGGTGTTTCACTTGAAGCAATGGCGCAATATTGCACAAATCTTCAACAATTCGAGCTAACAAATGTAGTAGATGTTTGTGAATGTTATTTCGTAAATTCAAATATATTGCCTTTAGCGAAATTTGTTAATCTTGAAATTCTAAAACTTTCAACAAATACTTTTGTAGACGACTTTCTTTTAATTGCTTTGGCCTCATCATGTACAAAACTGACCTATTTAGATATTGAAAGTAAGAGTTCTCTAAAATAATTTAATATGACTATAATAATTTATAGATACAAAAAAGATAATGAAAAATTAATTTTCATTTTTCAGACTGCAATAAAGTTACTGATAGGGGTTTACAAGCTGTGGCAACTTTACCAAAATTAGAAACTTTAATAATTAACAATTTGATCTATATAACAGCTGTAGGTTTAGACAATATGTGTAGCATAAGACGACTAGAATGTAAGTATTGTAATTCGGTACAGGATACAGGCTTAGCTATCCTTATTCATGCATCGCCTAACTTGGAATTACTCGATCTCACTGGTTGCAACGGTATAACCAATGACACTATTAACGTAGCTGAATATGTTACTAGTCGTAGATCCAATAATATCGTTTTAAAGATGTACATTGGTGAAACAAGCGTGACGCGTCATAATCATACATCTCCTAATTTGATGTTACTTCGTATAAAAACAACAGATTGCTAGTCCTAATTGGAAATGTTTCTAAGTTACTGCCAGTTGATGCCTCGTTATCGTTAGCCTAAGGTAGGCTATTTCAACCCATTAATCAATATCACGTAATACCAATGAATAGCTTCAAAATTTTCTGATAGGCTCCAATGTTCAACAAGATCTGATTAATCTCCTATTACATTCCTCCATTAAAATCATCAAGCGCCAGACTACACAACAAAAATTGGAACAACAACAAAATGAAAAGGAAAAACTGGCCGTTCAATGCCAATAAATTGAACAACTTTGATTACTAATTTATATACATTTATAGTATTTGTACAAGCATTTAAAAAGAAAAACGAAAAACAAACAAAAATTATTTGTTACTTACAATTAAACATCATTATTGTGTAATATCTATTAAAAGAAAAGTGAATAAAAAAGTTATTTAATTGCAAAAGTTATTTGATTAAATCAAAATTAATTCCAATATAAATATATTATAATATAAATCAAATAAAAATAAAACTCTTTTACCAATACTTTAGAATTTCATTACATATAATTCAAATGCATATGGTAGAGGATAAATTTATTATTTATCGCTACCTTTTCTATACATATATTTATTTTTTCTTTAGTATGATTATAACATTTAGATAATGAATATAACTGCAATTATCCACATCTTTTTGCAACAAATAATTTGCACATATAATAATAATAATAATAATAATAATACGATTCATAATAAAAGATCCTATTTCTTCGGCACCTTCAAACTAATATCACTAAATTTTCTATCAACATATGTTACATCTTGCAGCTTGACATTTTAACAGTCAAATGATATTTGTTCTTATATTACTTTCTATTTTTTAAATCTTTTTTTCTTTTAAATAATAATAATTATTATTTTTATTAATAAACATATGCCACGCGTTAAGCAGCATCACATCATTATCATTATAATTATTATTAATTATTATTATATATATATATATATATAATAATAATATTAAGAAACATCTGTGTTTTGGGGGATTTCGCGTCTTACGCTATTATGCATGCCAACGAGGAGTATGTTCATCATGTTTTATAAACATTCTTATTGTAGTACACTCCGATTTATTTTAAGCCAAATCGGAACAGGCTGACACTGCCTATACCTGCAGTTACATTTATGAAAGTCGTCTTTCAGACAAGCAAGAAGAGATTATTAAAAAGACGATTGTTTTTGTAATAGCATTACATACATTATCTCGTATATCAATATAGATTAAGTATGTATGCGTTTCTATATGTAACAGAGACCGATGGCTTTTGGTTTCAACTTATACTGCGCGATTTCTTTCTTTCTTTCTTATTCTCTCTTCCACTCTCTCTCTCTTTCTCTTATACATATTTTTTTACTTATATATATATATATATATATATAGTATATAAAATTTAAGGATCCGATGACAATACACTATTAACCGTATAATATTCATAAAAGACGACATATATGCGCCAGTAATTAAGACAGTGGACCAATTTTTTGTCTATCATTTAACTTACAATTAGTTAACTTTCATAATTACCAGCACACAATATATATTTGTATATATATATGGTTTGAAATATAACATACAGGATACTATTTGACAATAATAACGATACTAATATTTAAAACTGTTTAAATGTCCATGAATATAAAACTAATCGTTAAGCGACAAAAATAGTTTATTAAATCTAATTTATTTAAATTACGTAGGAAAAACTTGATGCATAATTATACGGCAAATGCAGTTATAAGTTATGTATGTATATATATATGTATATTTCGTGTGAACACATGGACATATTTTAAGATCACACTAAGGACTTGTATTTTTTTTTTTCTTTTTTGACATTTTATATACGAGGCCACCTTTATTTATATTACGAGATTTCCATCTTGCCGCGCGTCTTAATAATTAGTAGAATCAATCACATACACGAGAAAGAAAATGATTTATATTATTTGATATATATTAACCTGGAGTATATAAATTATTTATCTCGTTTGGAAGGCTTTTTGTCTTTCTTTCTTTCAAAATTGATCATTCTGATAATGTCTACAATAAGAGTATATAGTATATATAGGGTATCTTGTAACCAGTGGTACAAGCGAGCACACGCGTGCTCAATTCCACACGTACTCCATAAATTTTTAAGCTTATTTGTTTTTTTAAAACAAAGAAATATGAACAAATTTTATTCTACATTTTCAACTTAGTTTTTCATGTAGAATCATCTCCTACTTGCCCGTACCACCAATTATAGGACATCCTGTATATGTACTCTAATCTCTTAGTCTCGTTCCATATATATATTTGATATAAAAGAATCCTATGAAATTGTAATGAATGGCGGAACAAAGTCTTTTCACTAGTGTATTTGTGTATGTACGTGTGTGTATGTGTGTGAATGTGTATATATAAATAACATTCTAAGGATGTCAGGTACAAATTTTCTATGCATAACTTGACCTAACTAATATTCGTCAAATGATTTCTTTCATATACCTGATATCCATATATTCAAATATCCTAATATCATCATCACAGGGAACACATCGTATATTGATCATTGTATTCATTTGAAACTTATACCGTATTTAACTGTTTACATGTATATCTTACATACTTTTCAAAAATAATAATAATAATAAGAATAATCCTAAACTTATAGATGAAAATTGATTTCATTCGAAAATATATAAAAGAGCAGTGGCGTTTAAATGGCATAAAATATTTTCGATATAATAATGATTATTAATTAATAAGTTATCTTCTCTCTCTATATATTATATACCAACTATACATACATATGCAAACAGATATAGTCTTACATTTAAACCATATAATTTTTTTTTCTTTTCTTTTCTTTTCCACACTTGAATCATCGACTCGTTAATATCTTTCCTACATTAATTAATGGTGATTTTTAACATGGACTTATCATATGGATTGTTGAGTATTCTATAGTCAAAGTTTATACTTTATTCTTAATTATAGTAACTTGCTTGCCTCTTCTAAATCTTATTCATCATTCGATTGTTTTTTTTTTTAAACAACGAGGAATAAGATTATATCAGGGAAAAAAACATAAAAAATGGAGTTATAATATTAATGATCATAAAATTAATCAAAAGAAAAAGAAACGCCACTGTCTAATATAATCGAACGAAAAGAAAATAATAACTGACTTATGAGTACTGAACGCGTATATAAGTAGTCAAGTATGTAAGAGTTACATTTATTCAGGATTGTACGTTCGCTAAACGAGTTGGAGTAGTCGGTTGAAGATCCATTGTACGGCATACCCAGCCAGCAATATCAACATTCTCCGACTCAGCTGTTTTTATCCATTCGTGATTCTACAAAATGTGTGTTAGTATATATATTATATTATAATATAGTAGAAAACAATATCACAGAAATATAATTTTTAAATTTATTTTGAAATATCTTTTTTGATACCATTAATGTCTTTAAGTCTGCTCTTTCAGATGGATTTTTCTTCAAACAACGATCAACAAAATCTGTGAATGTGTCACTGAAAAAGCCAACCGGCAATTTTGGTGGTGGTTCATTAACAATGTAATCTAATAATTCAAATATAGCCATGGGTCTTGGGCTACCAGCACCTATAGATCATAAATAATAATAATAATATTATTATTATCATTATGCTATATATACAATAAGTAATTTAATTATACTATTAATAATTTGAACACCAACTATGTCCTGGTGATTGTTGAGTTGGTGTAGGCTCGCTATTTGTTGCTGCAGTCTCCATTGAAGGTTGACTTCCAGCTTGTGTGCTAAATATCGATGCCAATGTTTTTTCATCGGGAGGTGGAATGGGATACATACCAATAGCCATTTCAACAAGAGACAATCCTAACGACCAAATATCACTTTGTACGGAATAATGGGTACCTTGTAATCTTTCTGGCTGTAAATGTGAACATATAATTAGCATATAATATCTTCTTCAGATTTGTGGTTAGAAACATAGACATGTATTTGTGATAAATAATATTTACCGACATATAACTTCTGGTACCAACGAATGAATTAGCCATGGAATCTATCAACTGACCGGAGACACCAAAATCACATATCTTGATCTCTCCTGCGCTATTTACAAGAATATTGCTTGGTTTAACATCGCGATGCATGATAGCATGCTTGTCACGCAAATAACTTAGACCTTTCAACACCTAGGAACAAAAAATAATATTAGATTTTTTTAGATATACCCTATAGAATTAAAAAAGAAAAGAAAAGAATATGAAAAAAAAGAAGAGCAATATAAACATGATTGAAGTTAGTTGAGCTGTAAATATAGTACCACAACGAAATAAGTAAACCTTAATTATTATTATTCAAAATATTGTTTTAAGAAATTATCGAAACAAGATGCCTGAGATGCAAACAATGTCAATGAAAAATCTTCGGCCAAAATTGAGCTATAACATTTCTTCTTTATACATTGCAAAGAAGAAATTAACTGAAGCTGACTTTGAAGAACTTCTTCAGGAATTAGATACCACGGATCACATAATTCCGTTGGAAGATTTATACATGAAATTAAATACAAATCCAGTTAATGGTCTAACAGAGAAAGAGGCTCAACAATTACTTCTTAAATATGGACAGAACACGTTATCTCCTCCTAAGCAAACACCCGAATACATTAAATTTTTGCTGTCTATGTTCACTGGTTTTGCAGCATTATTGTGGGGTTGCGCTGCTCTATGTTTCTTACTAGTCTTAATCTGTTATTTATTTAAAGAAGAACAAAGTGGAATAGAATGGTTGGGGCTGATAATTGTTATAATATGTCTCATATCTGGAATATTTGCTTACATACAGGAAAGTAAGAATACAAAAGTTATGGACTCTTTTGCAAAAATGGTACCTACTTTTGCAACAGTAATAAGAGATGGCAAAAAAATGCGTCTTGGTACCGAAGGATTAGTGCTTGGCGATTTGGTAGAGATCAGACTTGGAGATAAGATACCTGCTGACATAAGGATAATTAAATGTAACGGGTTGAGAGTTGAAAACTCGAGCATCACTGGTGAAAGTGAACCGGTTACTCGTACGGACTATCCAACAGATCTAAATCCTTTGGAATCTTCAAATGTTGCTTTTTTCTCTTCATTTGCTGTTGCTGGAGATGGGATAGGTGTAGTTATTGCCACAGGAGATGACACAATGATCGGAAGATTAGCAGGATTAACGTCACATTTAGAAAAAGTTGAAACACCGATTGCTAAAGAGATTAAACATTTTGTTCACATTATCACAGTGGTTGCTATCATTTTTGGTTTACTTTTTTTTGGAATTTCTCTCATGTTAGAACCAAACATAATTAAAGCTTTCACGTATCTACTCGGTATTGTTATAGCCAATGTGCCAGAAGTCTTGCTAATAACGGTAACTACATGTTTAACCTTGACTGCCACAAAAATGGCTAATAAAAATTGTCTGGTAAAAAATCTGGAAGGAGTAGAGACTCTTGGATCTACTTCAACTATCTGTTCTGATAAGACAGGAACTCTTACTCAGAATAGGATGTCAGTGTCGCATTTATGGTTTGGATATAATATATTTACTTTCTCACCGATAGAAAAAATTGGTGCAGAAAAAGATATATTGTTGGAAAAACCTGCTTTTAATTATGTCTTGAGAGATGCCACTCTTTGCTTACGAGCTCAATTTACCGCAGAAAGTACACTTTTGGTACCAATAGAGCAACGTGATGTTATAGGTGATGCTTCAGAAACTGGCATACTTCGTTTCTGTGAGCATATACATTTTACAGATGCATTTCGTGAAAAATATCCAAAGGTTGCTGAAATTCCTTTCAATTCTACTCTCAAGTATCAATTGTCCATACACCATGATGTTGATTCATACATACTGATTATGAAAGGTGCTCCAGAAATAATCTTGGATTATTGCACCTCAATACTAACTATGGAGGGTCAAACAAAAAACATAGAAATAACTGATTTACAATCAGTAAAACGTGCCTGCACAGAATTAGGATATCTAGGTGAACGAGTATTAGCCTATTGCGATCTTCAGTTACCTGGAACAAAATATGATTCTAATTACGTATTTAACACAGATTCTCCTGATAAATATAACTTTCCAACTAAAGATTACAGATTTGTTGGTCTAATTGGTTTGATAGATCCACCTAGACCTGGCGTACCAGAAGCAGTTCAAAAATGTCGTACAGCTGGCATAAAAGTGATCATGATAACTGGTGATCATCCAGTAACAGCAATGGCTATTGCTAGAAAAGTTGGTATTATAAGTGAAGGACATGAAACTAAATACGAAATAACTTTGCTGCATGATAACCAACCATCTTTCACTGCAATACCTGATATTATAACAGATGCTATAATCATAACAGGCACAGAATTAAGAAGTATGAGCGTCGATGATCTGGATAATACTATTAGCAATTACGAGGAGATTGTGTTCGCTCGTACCTCACCACAACAGAAATTGATGATAGTAGAAAGTTGTCAAAGATTAGGAGAAATTGTAGCTGTTACTGGGGATGGCGTAAATGATGCACCTGCCTTAAGAAAAGCTGATATAGGAGTGGCAATGGGAATCACTGGTTCAGATGTAGCTAAAAATGCTGCAGATATGATACTGATGGATGATAACTTTGCGTCCATCGTTACGGGAATAGAAGAAGGTAGACTGATATTTGATAATCTAAAAAAATCCATTGCTTATACATTAACATCTAGTGTACCCGAAATGTTGCCAATGTTAGCCAGTCTTATATTTGCAATTCCTTTACCATTTATTATTGAAATGGTACTCCTTGTTGATGTTGGAACCGATTTAATTCCTGCTATTTCATTAGCCTACGAAAAGGCAGAATCAGATATTATGCAACGAGCACCGAGAAATCCTCAATACGATAGACTAGTTAACAAACGTTTAATATCTGTTACTTATGGTCAAATTGGAATGACTCAAGCTGCAGCAGCTTTCTATACTTATTTTATGGTTTTAATGTTGAATGGTTTCTTGCCATATCAATTATTAGGATTAAGATATGATTGGGAAAACAAAGCTATTAATGATCTTGAAGATTCTTATGGACAAACATGGACTTACAAGGCTAGAATGGATTTACTTAACGAAGCACGCACAGGATATTTTCTTTCTATCGTTATAACACAAATGGTAGATTTAGTGATGTGTAAAACAAGACGTAATTCTATTTTTCAACAAGGAATGGACAATTGGTTTTTAAACTTCTCTTTTGTATTCGAAATTATTATAACAGGAATGCTTTTATATATACCAGGAACAGAAAAAATATTTAAGACTATGCCTTTAGATATTTATTGGTATTGGCCTTCTCTACCTCTCGCCCTATTTCTTTGGGTCTATGACGAGCTTAGAAGACTTTGTATTCGTTTGTTTCCAGGAGGCATTATCGAACGGGAAACGTATTATTAATTTTTTACTTACAATTAGAAGAATTAATTTGTATGTAGTTTATTTCAGTAAATTCGTTTAAGTTATAGTTATTTAAGCATATTATTATAATGATATTTGTGTCGGATTATTAATTGTAACTTTTCCAAAATTAATAATGATTATATTAATGCCATATAAACTAATATATTTGGATATTAACCCACTTGCATCCAAACGCGGATATATCCGCGAGCTGCGACTGTCTGCTATCACCGAGCACGAATTATTCCGCATAAGAAACATTTGTTTTTCTATATGTGAGAATTTGATCGGTGATACGAGTCAGTCGACAGTTGAACATCGCTGATGATTGAACAAGAAAGCTAAAGTAGACGCATGATGCAAATGGGTTAATAACATTAAAATATTACTTACAGCAGATGTAATAGTGCCTAGAATAGGTTCTGGAATTCTCCCAGCTTTTTTTAATATCAGATCTAACGATCCTCCATCCATGTATTCCATGCATATACTAATCTCACCATCACTGTAAACAATTATAATATAGAAGATATAATTATTTTGAGAGATAAACAAAGATTTTAAGTAATATATTTTAATGCATATACAAACCTATAAAAAGCACCATAGAATCCCACTATGTGAGCAAAATTACATTCATGTAATACTTTTAATTCCCTTATGATTTGCTTTTTAATAGCTGGTTTTACTTCTAAATGAATCAACTGAAAAAATAATATAAATTTAACGGTTAAACATATTATAATATTTTTCTATAAATTGAATACATATGAACTTTCAAAACAATTATACCTTTCTTGCCATAATAAGACCGTATTTTTTATGTCTAACTTTCATGACGACACCACCATTTCCAGCACCTAGTTCGCCAAGTTTTTCAAAATCATCATCGCATAATTCTCCTACTTTCTCTTTTTGTCCTAAGAAACTTTCTAATCTCTTTCTTTGTTCTTCGTCCATCTCTAATTCTTCTAATCTTTCTTGAATTGCATCGATACTCATTTTGCCCATTACACCACTAATCAGAAAATAAAGAATATAAGAACAATCTAATAGAATACTAAGTTACATTATAAAAGACAATGGATAATGAATTATTAAAATAAAATTTAAGGATTAAACTTACTCCGGCATAACGGGTGGTTCTGAATATGTAGGCAGTGGTGGAACTGGCGGTGATGGAGACACAGCTGGAACTGGTTCAATCGAGCCAGGTGGTAATGTCAAATTTAATTTGTTTTTTGACATTTGTTATGCAAAGTATCGACAACGTAACAAATTAATTGTCAGTTATATATAAAATATATACAAGTATAATAAGCGTATGGATTTATAAAAAAAATATATGTATTTAACTTTCCCACCGATAATTATCTAAAGATATTATTTCATTTATGTATACAATATACAAGTATATAAATATTTCTCACACAATTGTAAGTTCAATGCACAAGGAAATCGTCTTTCTATTCCTTTCTTTTCAATAGTTTTATCTCTTTCTTTTTCTTCACTTCTGTTATTTCCAGTTTTTTTTCTTAATGATTTATACAATTTGATAAAACTTTGTTAACAACACTTACATCCTTTCTAAGTTATTACAAAAGTTGCATTTAAATATTCGACTGATAATTGTTATTTCAATTGATCTGTCAATCTTCGAATTTCAATCATTCGACAAGAGTTAGATCTATTAGAAATGTAATATCTTATCTTCTCTTGTTAGTTTATAATTTTAATTTTATTTTCTTTTTTTAAATCCAACGCGAAATACAACTAATGAATAAAACAAATGTTCCTGATTTACATTATATTTTTAAATATTTTCTTCAAAGAAATACAGGTTAACCGACTCTTTCCAGGAGCCGCGAAGTAACATTGAACGATAGTCCACGCACACAGTTTAGATAGAACGAAAATCATAGACTATACTTGAACAGTCTATAGTTCGATAAGTGTGATATCATATATTATTTATCTTGTGCGTATAAGAATGAATTTTATATATACATATATATATAGAGAGAGAGATAGAGAGAGAGAGAAAGAAAAAAATATTCTTATCAATTATATCTAAGTTTTCTTTTACTAAACAGTGTGGAAATAAAAAAAAACAAAATTGCAATAATTTTTTTTAACAGAATTCGTGATCACGAATTGTACCCTCAGGAGCGTATCTATCGTTCAACAAAACTTCGATTTTATCTAAAGAACTACAAAAAATGTCTCGTTTTATTCATTAAAGGTACTTTTATATTATTTTTAATTAAATTTTACTTACACAAATATATTATATGTGCTGAGATATTTGAATAATGTAATTTTTATTTTGAAGGTTCGACCAAACGTTTGAGTCATGACATTTGATCATTTTCATCGATGAAAAGAAAGGATTGAAATA
This sequence comes from Polistes canadensis, assembly GCF_001313835.1. Lineage (NCBI taxonomy): Eukaryota > Metazoa > Arthropoda > Insecta > Hymenoptera > Vespidae > Polistes > Polistes canadensis. The sequence goes on from NW_014569554.1 coordinate 1,059,142, forward strand.
TTTATCGACAGATACGAAGACTAGAAATGTATGATAAAATTTTGATTGATTAATTAGACGTCATGTATTTGTTATAACTTTTTTTTTTTAACCTCATATAAACGTGATAAATAGTTGTAATAAAGAAAAAAGTTGATATTGTAAAGTTTTGTTCTCGTTGGATTATTCGAAATAAAGTATTAGTAAGTTGGTAGCACTGTTCGTAAAGGAAGTCGGACAGTGATCGTTTCGAGACATCCTTTTCTATAGAACCGTGTTAAAGAAGGTATGTTCGGAATATGTAAAATTGATTGAATCCGTTTACATCTATCGTTTTATCCTATCATCGATTAAACAATTATTAATCTATTATGTTTATAAAACCTAATTAGATATTTTGTTTGCAATATATATTTCGTGTTTTCGTGTAAAATAGAGAAATATTTGTAGTTATATACGCATGCCGCGATTGTCTACACTGCGACACCTATCTTATGATGAACATGAAATATGTCGATTAAGTATTGTTAATAATTTTTATTAATTATTTGTGGTTTGTTTTCAGAACAAAATGGGTCGTTATTCTTACGAACCATTAAATGCTACGAAATCGTGCAAGGCACGAGGTTCTAACCTTCGTGTACACTTCAAGGTAAATATCATTTTGTTGTATCTTGTGAACATAACTTATCAATGTTGTGTTGCATATTAATACATGTTAGTATATAAAAGCAGTTGTAGTAATATAATTTTAATTGACAGTGTTGTGTTTATTACAGAACACTCATGAAACAGCACGAGCTATTAAAAATATGGCTCTCCGTAGAGCTCAAAAATATTTGAAGAATGTTATCGAACATAAAGAGTGTGTTCCTTTCCGAAGGTTCAATGGTGGAGTAGGTCGATGTGCTCAAGCTAAACAATTTGGCACAACTCAAGGTAGATTTTGAAGGATAATAGAACAACGTTAAATATTTCTGGAACATTGCACTTACAAAAAATGTAATGTATTATGAAGGATCATTAAATCTCATTTAATTGAGGTGTCTATCCTTTTAGGACGTTGGCCCAAGAAATCAGCAGAGTTCTTACTTCAACTTTTAAAGAATGCTGAAAGCAATGCTGATTATAGAGGATTGGATGTGGAACGTCTTGTCATCGATCACATTCAGGTTAATCATGCACCATGTCTACGCAGGAGAACTTATCGTGCTCATGGTCGTATTAATCGTAAGTATTTCTTCATGTTTTTTCTATTTTTTTAAATGATTTATTTTTATTTACAATAAAATAATATTCATTGTATTTATTATTATATAATATTGTATCCATGTAATTATTTTTTATAGCGTATATGAGCTCGCCATCCCATATAGAAGTCATATTGACTGAAAAGGAGGATATTGTTTCGAAAGCAACAGAAGAGGAACCTTCGAAGAAAAAATTGAGCAAGAAGAAGCTTGCTAGACAGAAAGAAAAAATGATGAGGGAGTAATTTTTATTCATTATTATCCATTAAAAGACTATACAAAAAATGAAGACTACTTTCTTCTCTATTATCTATTTCCTATCTTCTCTATTATTTATTTCCTTCAAATCCATCATTGATATGATTGATGATAATAAAAGGTGGTCTAAGTCATTTAAGCTATCGAAAGACATATTTTGTCTTATTATACATAAAATGTTTAATTTACATGTAAGAATTATTTTTTTCAAGAACACAGATATACTTACTTTTTCTATTTGTCGTAATAGAGAAAAATAATTTTTTAATAATTCGCTAATATATTTAATAAATATACGACATCACTTTCATAATCATCAGTTTAATTAATAAATATTTCATAGTTATTCTATTTCTTACTGATGTAAGAATAAAGAATTTTTACATTTTTATATTGTTAAAAACTCTGAAATAAATTTTTGGATTGAATGATATTTTAAATACGTTCAACTATTTTATTCTTTTTTAAATAATTGAATACTTACTGTCTATAAGTTAAAGTACAGAGTCGTACGAACAGAGTTATATACACATTGATTTTTATGAATACATAAAATTATTGCTTTATTCAACATTAAACTTTTTCTTTGTGTTGTTGATATATTTTTTTCAACTTTTTTATTTAAATTTACATTTTATTATTCATTTTCTTATGACTGTGATGT
>NW_014569554.1:1061392-1068892 GCF_001313835.1 Polistes canadensis
TATAATTATAATAATAATAATATTAATATTAATAATAATAATAATAATAATCAAAGATTGCATTATACAACGCTAATATAAGTAATACGTATATTTAAAATAAAGATATGCTATACTAATCGAAATTATGGGTATCCGAACCGAGAGAACATTCTCGACCCAAAATTTTTCGAATATTTGTGCATATTATATCAAATATTAGAGATTTTATCGACCGAGTGTGATTTTAATAATGGGGCATAATATCTATACGTATAACAAAATATATAATATATATAATAGTCAAAATCTCTTAACACAAATAATTCTTATATTTGTACCTTTTAAACAGAGTTTAACTTTTCAATTAATTTTTTTCGATTGGCTAATATATAAGTTTAATCTTAAACAAGGTGAACCAAAAGTTTATAATTGATTTGAAAAATTTTCTTCACGATTATTTCAATTTATAATTAAGCTTCTAGTTTTATCAGCTAAGCTTGTAGTTTTGTTATCTGAGTAAAAAAAGGTAACTTCAAGAGTCTTGAAAAAGAATAATTAAATTTTAAAATCACTTAAGAACTTTTGTAGTTTATCCTCTCTCTGTACTAGTAATATCAGAAAAAGTTTTGAAGAAGGATGACGAGAAGATATATATAAAATTTTGTCTTGTTCTAATTTAATTAATATTAATGGAAAATCGATGCCATCATCTTAAAGTTTCATTCTAAACAAACATATAAGTAATACATGCGAATATTTGTTTCGCAAAACGAACTCTCTTCCAACCACTCCATTTTAGTTTTATGTACGTGTAACTAATTAATTATTTTTTAAATAATTTTTTTTGCCTTTTTCATTCTTTTTTTTTTATGTGCACGTGGACGATTCTTATGTAAAGATAATATTAATAATACGATAACATATTATATGTACTACAAGTCGTAGGTAATTACGAATGGTAAGGAAACATCAAAAATTATTGCAACAAAATAAAATGCACGTAAGACGATAGACTGTACACGACTCGTTGAGGAACAACACAACGTTGATTTATTTAGCCAATGTCAAGAAAGTGGTTCACGAGTTGTGTTTGGTAAAAATAGGCACAGTAAACCGCCACCTGAAAAATAATTACAAAATAAATTAATAAAAAAAGAAGAGATGAAATTCAATTAAATTTTTAATTGAACGGATAATTGGAAGAAGTGCCCATACTGCAAATTTGTAGCAACAACAAAATTAAGATAGGCTCTTCTAACAGACACCCATTCAATTGACGATATAGGATATCAAAATTCTCAAGTGACTACAAATCAATTTACATTTTCTCGAAATTTATTATAAATTTGTAAATATATGATTTGTGAAAAAATGAGTTTAAAAAATCTCAAAAAAATAATTAATTTTTAAGATTTCACTTAAGAATTTTTGGCTCACTTTGTATATATATAAAAATAAGAAAGACATGATAGGGCTTACCGATCAAGAGACCAGCGACGATAAATGTGGGTGCTGGACAGTACATGTCCAAAAGTTGAGCTATAACAATATTACCGATGATACCACCGAGACGTGCAGCAACCATCGAAATTGCGATACCTGTTGCACGTAAATGAGTTGGAAAGACTTCAGTGATCAGGCAGTCTAACGCAGCATTACCGCAACTGATTACACCGCTGAAGAAAGCCGAGACAATGAGATTATGATATTTGTTGTACACGAAGTACAATCCGATCGAACAGAGTCCCGACGAGAGAGTACTGAACACTAAAAATAAAATAAAAAAACACATAAGAGAAGTAATTAATTAAAAGATTAAAACTTCTCCGTATAGGATGCGACAAAAGTTCATAAGTGGGTTAATAATATTTAATAATTATAAAAATCAATTTGTTTCGAGACTTTTTATAGACTCGTAATTAGGTTTGTTGTCTTTAAATTTGAGAGATAAAAATTAGTTTTAGAAATCAATTAACAATGTTGACCTACGGAAACTTTTGGTTCGCCCTGTATTTTCTTAATGAACAAAAATGTTTAAAAATATAAACAAGATGAAGAAATTTAATTTTGAACATTTACCAAGGAAAAATTTACGACCAAGACGATCCATTCCCAGAACGGCAACGATATTAGCCGGTATAGCAGAAGCCACAGTAATAAGTGACTCCATAAAAACGGAAGAACCGATTTTATCATTGCAAACATTTTCGATACGATGTGAACCCCTGTTAACAACGTAATCGGTGACCTCGCATATGGATGTTGATTGGCCCGGATGGTCACGGTGAAATTCGTCGAATCGATTAAACAATTCCGGGAACCACATCATTAAACCATAATAACCGATATGGAAGGTGAAGTTTATAATGATAGAGACGACGGTAAAACGGAGTATCGGTGAGACGAATAATTGACGACTGTTATCCAGGATGTCACCGAGCATCATCTTACATTTACTCCGTTCCACGATGTCAGCCTTGACAGGCTCTGGTTCTTGGAAGTCATCGAGGATCAGTTCTTTTACCTGGCAAAATTATTTCCATTGTTTTATTATTATTTAAAATTATATCCAAATTAGTATATAAAAAGTAAGAGAGATTAACAAAGTCTTCGTATATTTGTATTTATATATATATATATATATATATAATATATAATATATTATATACATATAAATAAAAATGTGTTTTTTTTTTAATAATAAAAAAATAAAAGAAAACAGTTATTGACTTACCGTGTAACTGTCGCGAGACCTGCCAGTGTTAATGGCATAAATACCACGGAAGATATCAAGAGCTTCCTGATATCTTCCGCAGGATAAAAGATATTTGGGGGATTCTGGGAGCAGCAGAAGCAGCCCCGCCACGATGAACGACGGAGCAGCGCAGATCAGCAGGAAGATTCTCCAAGAGTTATATGTGAACGCTACACTTGTAATACCAATGTCCTGAGGGATGATCAACCATGCCAGACCTTAATTAATAAGAAAAAATAAATAAAGTGATATAAGAAAAAAGGAATAATTAATTATGATCTTTCTTGTCTTGTGTTTTATATTTTTATATTTATTTAAAAATGTTCGTTTATGGCTTGCAATTATAATCATTATTGAAAGGATCATCTTACCAGCAACGAAGAGATTTCCAAGTGTCCAGAAAGCTGCCATGAATGAAAGCATGGAGCCTCGTTTTGATTTAGGTTGGAACTCGGCAAAATACGACCAGATGACCGGGCCGCTTCCTCCAAGTCTAAAGGAAACAAATATATAAAAGAAATGGCAAATTTTCTTTAGTCTATTTGAACAAAAAAAAAAAAAAGAAATATTTTTTGAATAACTGAGAATAAATCGCGGTAACTTACGCTGCACCGTTTAGAAAACGGAAGAACATGAAGAGTTCGTAGGACTGGCTAAAGCTGGATGCAACGATGCAAAGGGCATTCATGAAGGAAATGGCAATAAGGACCTTGCGACGACCCAAGGCATCCGCAATGGAGCCCCAGGCGTACGCACCGGCCATCATGCCAATGAAAATGATCGAGTTGAGCCATCCCTTGGCTTGGGTATCAAGTTTTAGATCACATTGTGCACTTGGTAAGATAAAGGACATGGAAATTACGTCCATCTCCTCACTGGTACTGACGAAGCCGCATACCGCGAGCAGGAAGTAATGAAACTTGCCATACTCTATATTAAACATTTTTCAAATAATTGAATTTTGCATTATTTTTAATACAATCGGATAATTCATCAAACTATATTTTATTTTTGTTTAATCATTCGTTTAAAACTTTTTAAAGAATTTTGCGTGCGTCTCTCTGTGCACACAAAATTAAATATTTTTTATTTAAATTTGTTTGTTTATTATTTTACAAAATAAAAGTAAAATTTACCGGTAAGTTCGATGGCCTTTTCGAAATCGGCTTTGATGCAGGATCCTTTCTCTGGATCTAGATTCTTATCCTTGGGCCCGATTCCTATCAACGACAAATTTCAAACTCGATTAGATTGATCGAATAAGTCAGTTTCGTTTTAATCGATAATTATTATTAGATCAAATGTATTATAATATAAACATAATATTTTAATCAAGGTATATATTTGGAGAAATGTAATTAAATATTGAAATATTTATTTAGGATTACGTATTTATGCTTACGGGCAAGTTCAAGTTCCTTGGAACCACAACCGTTTGGGCGCTCGTCTTTTACATCACACTCTGTAAATAAATGATGATTGTGAATTTTGTAAATACTTTATTTACGCAAGTTTATTTTTTATTAATTTATAGATCAAATAAATTGTCTATTGTTTCTCTCAATAAATATAGGTTTGTACTTTTCGAATGACAATTTAAAATATTAAAATTTAATTGACGATTATATATTTATATCGAATCATTTAAAATGATTTATTTTATTATAATTTGTAATTAGAATGAAATCAAAGAACTTACTATCGTTGTGCTTTGAGTCGGGTTCACCTTCTACCATTCTACGATGTCCGTGCAGTGGGGTGAATCTGGCTTGGTAAATTTATCAGATGTAGCTGAGTATTCGTGTACGATGATGAAGTTCGTTAGATATTTTGTTGACGATGACGATTGAGTGGACCTTGAACTCTCGGTGAAGTCTTCTTGTTAAATCTGTGCTGATCTGCTGCTGCTGCTCGTCGGCGGGGCTAGGTTCTGCGCTCACTCGCGAGCTAAAAACAACAAAACAATCATATTAATAACACCAAAATAAATAAATTCATACAATTTCAGATTTATTACCGCACAATTATTGATTTTATTTGAAAATTTTCAAATCATTTTTTTTTCTTTACATCTTATATTGCAAAAACAAACATTATTTTCACATATGTGAAAATATTTTCATATACTGTTTTCATAATAAACGGTTCATACGTGATATGAGATGTAAAGGAATTAAAAAGATTGATTTGGATATTTTTGTTCAATAAATAAATAATAGACTCTTTTATATATGTCGATGCGAAACACTATATGTGTTGTAGTACATATTAAATCAATACAAGAGGGTTAAGTCGGGTCAATTTGTAATGGTACTGATAGCAAGCGTGGGATGCAATGTTCTAAGGAACAACGATTTGCAACTTCCCCGATGATCGGAGAGGATAATGAAGGTAGTTTGTAGTAAACGATTTATAAGCGGGACCTAATTCGTATTTGCTTGCATGCGAATACTAAATACTAGACTTTACATTTTTTACTATTGCTACGTGATAATAATAATAATAAACGTTATGGCGTTCTGCCTTCTGATCAGTCTAGTTGATACTAAGAAATCATAAATAATGAGATAAAAAATGCAGAACTAAATTAAAACACAAAAAATCCAAGGAAAAGGCAAACAGACAGACAGAATGAGAGAGAGAGAGAGAAAATAAAATATTTGAAAAAAAAAAAAAACAATAAATTAACTCGTATTGTCGATTTTTACGTTTCATTTAATTATTTTTATCCTTAATTTTTTTTTTGATTATCGATTTAATCTTGATTTTTAACTAACTAAAATAATTATAATAATATTATTTTTATTTATCATTATCATTGTTATTGTTGTTTCTTTTTCTTTGCTTTTACGTGTTTTTTTTCACGGTTCTCAAATAAGGAAATATAATACATAGAAAAATATGTATGTATGTATGTAACAATTCGTTTGACGCGCAATTTTCTCAATCATTTTTGTGATTAACCGATCGTTACGAATGAAACTTTATAAACCTTGAAACAGAAATGTTCTTTGGAGGCTAAACGAGGACCGTTAGATCGTTTAAGTAAGTTTATTATCAAAGTTCTTGTGTGAGAACAAGTGTCATTTATAAATCTTAATGAAGAAAATATTAGAACATTTTAATAACGACCGTGAAAGAGATACAATAATTAATTAAATCATTTATTTTTTTAATTATGTGCGTACGTTATATATTTACAAAATGAATGAATTAAAGTTGAATTTATGATATAAACGTTATTGTATGGATAAATAAAAAAAGAAGAAAAGAAGAAAAAATGAAACAAATATTTTTCTTTGGAAAAAATCCAAGTATTTGGAAGAATCTAAACAATCTTGTATTTTTTAATCACAGTGAAAAATTGAGAAAAAAAAATTACTGAGAATCGACCGTGACAGGACTCGAACCTGCAATCTTCGGATCCGAAGTCCGACGCCTTATCCGTTAGGCCACACGGTCGCTGAAGGGTAGTTTTCATAATATGCTATTTGACTAGTTATAAAAATGCACCCCCTTTTATTAAAATTATATATTAACGAACAATTTCATATTAAATATATACAATATATAGGTTGTATCTGTTTAACAATAAATTTAATCTGAATAAAGAGAGATAATGATATTTAACAATAATAATATTTATATTTTTCAATTTATTAATCATTCGTATTTTGTCGAGAATATGAAAAATATGAAAAAAATGTAATGATTGTCTTTCGAGGAATACTAACTCGAGTTATGCGGCTTGAAATATGTAATTGAGAAGTAAGCGTGTCAGGTTTAAGATGTGTTCTAGAAAACGAGTGAGGATTACTGAAGAACATTGACGGATATCCTGCGCTAAATAATACCATCTAACAAGCCGACATCATGCGCGTCGTTTTCGCAGCTTCTTCCGCGAGCTTGACATGTACCTCGCAATTGTATTTAATGTTTCTCGAGTTTCATCTTCTCAAACTACATTTAATTTTGTCCCATTGCCTAATCTTTTTATTTTATAATACATTTATTTTCTATTTTATTTTATTTTTCTTCTAATTTTATCTTTCAGAAAAATTATCAATTTATTTTCTCCTTTTTTTCTAATTTTTTTGTGTTTTATTAAATATTTCCAAAATATTAATCAATGATAATTTTTATTTTTTTTTTTTTTTTTTTACATAAAATCTCGCGCGAAATTATTTTAAAAGTTTATTATCAAATATTCAGACAACGTTTATCAATGAAGTATTGAACGTTGGTTATCGATGATAAAATGACGAAAGAAAAAGATATACACAAAGAAAAGAAATAAAATAGATAAAAACGATCAATCTGAAAAATGATCGTTGATCTATAGAAATGGGTATTAGAATGGAGTATTACGAAGATGAAAATACGGCTCAGTGCGGGGTCGTCGCACGAGGCTGTTAATTGCACCGGTTGTTGAATCGTCAATTATCTGTGGTGGAATCGAGTTCAATGGTCGGTCGAGTTCAATTGCTATCCACAATTTGTCCCTGCAGGTGCGGCACACACATACGCACACACACACACACACACATTGTACTAAATAACAATGCTAAACGTTCAATTTCTAAATCGTTTTGGTTTTATAAGATTTTTCTTCCGATCGATACTATTGTAAGAAAAAATTGTTGAGTAATTTCAACAAACAAAAAGGGTTCTTAAAAGAGAGAAAGAGAGAGAGAGAGAGAAAATAAAAAATTCATTAAATAATTGTTATAATTATAATTACGTATAAATATTTTCTGAATTTA
>NW_014569554.1:1073892-1128731 GCF_001313835.1 Polistes canadensis
CACTATATCAACATTAATTTTGGGATCCTTGTGATGGTAACAAATCATTGGAGAATTACTTTATAACTAATACAAGAATAATTTGGTTTAGTATAATTTAAAATAGAAAATAAATAAACGAGATGATATTCGTAGTTCTACTTTTTCTCCTTCTTCTTCTACTTCTTCTGTTTTTATGTATGGAATATATCATTGTGTTTTTTGGAAAATTACTCGCTTAGATTTATAAACTTGGAAGTATGTTAGAAAGAAAGATCGATATGATTTATAGACTTTAACACATAAAAGGAGATAATTATAACATCGAGAACTTTACAAAATAAAAATTAAAAATGAGAAACAATAAAAAGAGAAAGAATGAAGAGATGATAATGAATCGTTTTAAAAGACGTTTGTTTACTCGAACATATTTGCAATTGCCATTTGCCTGCTGGTGTTCTTTGCAGTTCTTTGCTTCGTGTTATCATTATTTGTAACCTTGGTAAACTCTTGCACGTGTCTTCCTTTTAATGGTTATAAATTATTCGTTAAAAATAATTGAAAATACGAAGTAAGGTTCGAAATGTAATACAAATTTCGTTTCTGTATTTTGATAGTATCGCCCATATTTTGTTCTTTAACAGTGATTCAATGTTATGTAATAGAATATGAGCGAAAGATTTTTATGTCAATGAGGTGTTTAAATTAGATCGGTGCCAATGTGATCTTTGTAAATATTCAATTTTTATGAAATATTTTTCTTTCGTTACGAATAAATCGAAATAAAATTATTCGAAACGGTGAACTTTCTCGTATGGCCGCCATTATGATCAATAGATGGCGTGTGACCGCCATCTTTCGACACTTTAAGAATTCTTATTTTTCTTTAATATTTTTTTAAACAAAACTTGTTAGATACATATACGTATATATGTATATACGTTTAAGAATATTATTTTCTTGAGATAAAAGTGTTTAAGGTTTACATTAAAAGATAAGAAGAGAGTGATTGATTAATTGTGTTATGCAATATTGTATGCGTAGGTAAGAAGAGGACAGAAATACTATGGCATCAAATTGAAAGTGAATAATAAAAATAGAAATTTTGTTTTGCGAATCCGTCTGAATTGGCATAAAAGTTTAGGAACTTTTAACGAAGACAAAACATCTTACTCGAATGAAATCGTGTTAATTGCTGAGACTGTTTGCCGTAAGATTTCAAATGGCTTAACAAGCTGTAAATTGGAGCCCACTTTTTGAACCTCTTTTTGCGTTTATGAATCATTTATATTGTGTAACACACACAATATCACTTTATTACTTATTGTCTGTAATTATTAAAAGAATAAAAAAAGAATTGCGGCTAAATATATACATAAATGATGATGATTATGATAATTAATGGAAATTTACTGTTGGATTGTCATCATGAATTTTTCATATTATTATAATATTATCGATTGTCATATTTTTATTTTTTTTTTATTATTATACTAATACTTTTTTGAGAGAATCACCGTTATTATTCGCGAAATAGCGTTTCAACTTTTGATCAAACTCGTTATAGGATTTAAAAAATGAAAAAGAAAACACGAAACAAGTTAGTATGAATATCTTATATCTATTTGTATGGGTGTTTATATACACATATCTATTAATGTATATATGTGCGAGGAAGACGTTCCTAAATTAATGAAAATGTTTATCCTTTCAATTTACGCCTTGGCGTCTATCTTTTTCGCGAAAAAAAACTAAACGATGTTTCTTCTCCATCGATTTCTTCTCTCTTTTATTTATCATTTATATACTCTCACATGACTTGAATATTATTTTATAAAATATATTTTTGTCGATTGAGAAGTAACTGTTAATTTCAACTAAATATAAATTCGTTCAAGGATAATTGAGATTTAAAAATTCTAATTTATGATTAAGCTAGATAAGAACAAAAAATATACTCACATGAAAGTACGTAAGAGAAAAATTTCAATTGCTAATAAACTCGTGGAATATTCCAAAACGCTGTCGGTAAAACAGCACCGTAATTTTTGGCATACGCGTATAGAAAAAAAAAAATTAATTTTTTAAATGTAACCCCCCAAAATTTATACTTTATTGTATTGTATCGAACTAGTATTATATATCATTGTAAAAAATTATCTTATATAAAATATAGAAATTTGATATAAGCAAATATAAGAAAACAAAGGTTTGCATTTTTTAATGCTCTTAAACCGTAAATTAATATTCGTGGTAAAGATGAATTGCAATTAAAATCTGTATACTGATCGATGACTCAAAATTCTCGAAAGTATCGTTATAACCATTACATTTAACAGTTTACATATTTCGAACGATCCCACTACGAGTTATGATTTTAATGTCACCTTATCATTTAGCTGTCTTAAGTCTGATTTAAATACAGCCTTGGGGAATAAAAAGAGAACGATATATAGATAGAAAAATTTGTCAGACATCATCAACAAACTTCATACGACTTTCTGTCATCTTTGTTTAACTGGCGAAGGCATGGAACGTCATTATAACCAATGATTTATTATCCCAATATAATCGATTATTTTGCTCTCATATGTAATTATTATGATAAATTAAAATACTATTTATTAATTAAAAGTGAGCACTTAAATACACAAAAAAGTAAAAGAATACAATAATCAAGAAAAAAAAAAAATAAAGTAACTTTATTAAATCGAATAAAAATTGTGAGACAATAAATCAGCGTATTGATACCACTTGTCAAATGTGTGTGTTTTTTTTTTCTTTTTCTTTTTTTAAATACCGACGATAACGGCAAATGGAGAGAGAATGGGAAAGAAAGAAAAAACACAGGAGTATACGTACATAATAGAAAAGGTGTGTGAGCATTTATTAATGTGCTCCATGTAAACCAACAGTATCGCATATAATAAGGTGAGTCATCGAAAACGTTACTGACGTCATCAACGTGCTCGGGGGGGCAATCAACCGGCAAGTAGTATGCAAAAATATGTTGCGTATCGTTTCGATAGCACCTCTCGTTCGTTGTTCTACTACTGTTATATACTGTATGAACGAACGAACTCCATTCGAGCCGAGTTGTTGCAAAAATTGCTGCTTGGTACGCGCACGAACAGGAAACTCCATTCATTGACTATTATCAATTATCATACAAGCGTTGGAAAATGTAAATGAGCTTCTAGGAAATAATGGAATACGAGTTTAATCTCTTGCTATCGTTCTTTCTTCTTCTTCTTCTTCTTCTTCTTTTTGTTATCCTTATTAACCGTACGATTATCAAAGGAAAGAAAGAAAAAAAGAATAATTAATGACAATGATGAATTATTTATTATGATAAAATGTATCAAATGGTATGCGTTAAAAAAAAAAAAAAAAGAGGGAACGTCCACGATTTATGATTATTTCTTGTTTTCTTTTTTTCTTTTCCTTTCCTTTTGAATTTTATTCTGCGTGCAACAAGAATATAAGCTCACGAGTCTCGTATATGTGCGTGTGTGTGAGTGATTATTTTTTAATATTTTTGATAATAATCCAAATCTTCTGATAAGAAAATCGTTATACTTATGTATTTTATTTTATTTTTATATAATTAAAGAACACAAACACGTCTCTTTCGAATGGTTCGTTAATTTATAAAAAGAACACAATATTTACTTAAATATAAAAATACCTCCGCGTATGAATGATAAAAAAAAAAAAAGAAAGAAAAAGATTACATTTATCATTGTGTGAAAAAACATTCGAAATCAAATGCAAATGAGAGTAAAAACATTAATTTCTTATCTTTCGACATAAATGAAAAACTTTTTCGATTGGTAATAATCGATGCGGATAAAATTTATATTTAACCTTAAGGATGTTAACTCATACAAATACACACACGCACGCGATCATCAGGGGTGTTAATATAGTACTTACAAACCTTTAACCTTCGTAGCCTGTTGAATCTCTTTCTCTCTCTCTCTCTCTCTCTCTCTCTCTGTCTCTCGTTATTAAAGTTATTCGTATAATCGTGCTAGCGAAGAATGATTTTACAACGTTAGTTTAAGGCATTATTTATATATATATATACCCGAGTATAACATATACATATATATATACTCGGTGTAATAAATCATACGCAATAACCGCATGCGCGTGGGCAGCGTTGTTTTCAACTTCTTTTATTCGGAGTTCAGCCAGCACTGTTGCGTGTTCATCACGCGTGAAATTAGCACGGATAATCTTCTTATACTTATTCTTCTTCTCGCTTTTCAAATAGACCTGCGCATTATCTCGTAATAATGCGTATCTTTTATATACGCATATATACCACCCAACCCTCTCTACTAATTTCTATATTTTATATTTAATACAATATATTTTCTATTATTATATTAATTTTTCTATGAAAGATTTTCGATGTATTATTTGTGATTAGATCGTTTTTTAAATAACAAATTTACTTGCCGTTTATTTAATCGTACGCATACGTTATATTATTTTCTTGAACAAACCTCATTTTTTGGGGGGTCTTTTATCTTTTCATATGTTGCGTATTTACTCTCGTTGTCGATAAAAAAAAAAAAAAAGAAAGTAAAAGAAAAAAATACTTTCCATCAAGCTTAATTTCATTTCAAGTAATCGATATATTTTCGTTAACGTTAATAAATAATTTCTACACACAGAAAAGAAGAATTACATAAAATTCCTTGAACAAATATTTGTATTACTTTTCTTTTCTTTTCTTTTCTTTTAACAAGATTTATTTTTTACGATCGAACGAGTACGTATAGAAGATAGCTAATGTTGAAGGTAGATACTTTTTTAATATACCATCAATAAGAAATAAATCGATATAATATGACAAAATAAAAAAACCAATAATAATGATTGAAATTTGAATAATATTTGGTTATTTTTTTGTGTCAACAGTTATTTAACACTATCGAATGATAATAATAATAATAATAATAATAACTACGTATAGATTGATAATGTTGAAAGTAATGAAATGGAAATCTTTTCATCTGGAAGAATGAATGAAAGAAAGAAAGAAAGAAAGAAAGAGATAGAGATAGATAACGTAGTATTACGACGATCATAATGCAGCTTGATACGGACGCATTTGAACGAGGAGGCCAACTATCTCCGCTTGAAATTCACGCGGCTCATTATCAGGCTTTATAAGCTGATTTAGCGGGATAATAGAAAGCATTTTAGCAATGCGTTGACGTACCAGTACTACCGACCACGCCATCATACTCGCATACTCTCTATCAAAGAGTAACGTAATATAAAAGAATATGAGAGAATTTTTTGACAGATATACCATATTATAGATTATAATTTTTGTTTTCATTATTTTCATTCATAAAATATCGTTCGCAAATTCTTTAAGATATATTTTAACTTGTGTAAACAAAAAAAATAATGTAAAAATGTATCGGACGAGTTTTATACGCGTTTTTTTTTTTTTGAAGTTATACTTCTTTTGGCACGTTTTGGAAAGTGAAGTTAAATGCGACCGAAAAATCGACATCACAAAGTTTTCGATATTTACGATGCGCGGGCATATTGAAGTTATTTTTCAGGTTATCGAGGTTATATTCGTTTTGATACGCTAAAGAAGTATAACTTCTTACGTGCGTGTACATAAGTACACATATCAGTTTTCTTTTGTTGTGTTATTATTAAATTGTTGTTTAATATTTAAAAACAGAAAATAAATCTAATCGATATCTTACATCGCCCGCGAACCAAATAAAATAATAATTTATTGAAATCGATCGAATTTATATATTATATATGTAAAAAAATGTGTGTTAAAAATAAAATATAAATGAAACATTGGATACATATATAGAAAAATAGAATTTGATTAAGATAAATTATCACGTTTCGTGTCGTAGATGTAAATTGAACGATAAATAGAAATATTACATATCGTCTCGTGTATACATAATTCATGTATAAAAGTGTGTAGGTATAAAACTCATATTCAAATCCTTTTAGCATAACGCGAAAAAGCTCATAGTTAGAAGTGCTTAGATATAGTACGTTTCTAGACACGTATTCTTAACAATTGAACAGTTGGTCACACGATTCGCATTTATCGTTTTAAAGAAAAAGTAAACGCATTTCTATTTCTTAAAAACAAAATGTTTGAAAATATCTCTAGATATACATAAACATAAAAAAAATATATAATTTTATGATATTAAATATATTATATTTAAAAACAGGAGTAAAGTGATCAAATTTATTAAATTAGTTTATGTGAGAGGGTGGATTTAAAATTTTTGAACATCAATAAAAAGAAAACTTATTTTATTGATAATAAAAGTAAATTTGATTTGAAGTTCAGAACTTTTTAACCAGTCCATGTATAGTAGTGTCGAAATTTCCATGCTATTATTAAAAATATTATATTATTTACGTATTATTTATAACACATTATTAACCAAGAATTGTTAATAAGCAAAAAAAAAATGCCGAAATTTAATAACATTTTATATTTGTAACTAAATAACATCAATTTGTTGCTTTCAAACGAGAGTATAAGAAAATTTCGAGTAAAACTAAAAGAAGAAGAAGAAGAAGAAACAAACAAACAAAAAAGAAAAAAGAAAAAAAGAACGAAGATTAAATTAAACTCACCTAATCATAATAAAACCTCGCTTCTGATGAAAATCTGAAATCAGTCGAATCTAATTGAACGAATCGCAACTAGTCTTAATGCGATATTATGTTTGATGATCGTATATTTGATGTTAGTTCTCTTTTTTCTTTCGGAGGGGTGTAGAGGGGGGAGGGGTGGGGTTTATCTTCGACTATCGACACTTCCTCCTTCAATGTCACTTTTATTAATATAATGCACTTATATTGTTAATAATATTTGCCTAAAGGAAGACGAATTAAAAACAGAATGCAAACAAGAAAAAATACAAAAACAAATTAAAAGAATAAGAAAGAGAGAAAAAAAGATGGAGAGAAGGAGAGACAGACAGAGAGAGAGAGAGAGAGAGAGAGAGAGACAGAGAGAGAGAGAAAGAGAGAAAGAGAGAGAGATAGAAAGAGAAAAAAAATCACACGGCACAACTTGCCAAGGCGTCGATAGAAAGACAACTACATCACTATCGCGAACTGAGGGGTCAGTTTGCCGTACGCTCGACCGAGTACGTCTGTCAATCTGCTCGAGAATCACCGAGTTTGAATCGTCATCATACGACGACAGATTGACACGATACATCATCATACGTTCAAAGCTGTTTTTGTGCCGGGTGGGAGTGAGGCGAGGGGTGGGAAGAAGGGGTGGAGAGGGGGAAAAAAAAGACCGTACGAAAAAGAAAAAGAAATAACACCGTCTCGCATAAAATGTAACACAAAATCTCATGTATCGGATGTAACTGAAAAATTGTTGTTGTTTTTTTCTTTCACAAAAACAAAATACAAAAATTAATTTACGCACGGGTGGGGTAGAGGGTGGAGAAATAGTTTTATAAATATTTGATTTTATTTATACATTATATAATATTAAACGTACGAAAATGTACAATGTGTATACGTTATATAAACATTATTTTTGTTAATAAAGAACAGAATTATCATTCGGAGAATTAGTTTAAAATCACTTACGTTATTTGAAGATGTTGCCTTGCATACGTAATCAGTTGACTTTTTTGTCGACGGTTGTTTTATTTACCGCTTGTATTATAATATGTCGTTATAACCAGACGTACAAGATCGAATCTCATTATGGAATTTTCAAGCTCTTTCAGAATTGATATCGATTTCAAGAATATGGTTTTTTCCAATTTGCTGTAAAGTTGGTGTTCTGCATAGATGTTATTTTCTGTCATAGAATTGGGTTCTTCTTGATCATCAATAGGATCTGTTACGTAATTTATAATGTCACTATTATTACAATTTCGTCGTGATTCGACAATGTCAATTATATTGAAAGTATTGAAACTTTCTTCTGACGACGATGTCATGTGTGCTAGCGCAACAATTTCTAATGATACAAAAAAAATCGCACAATAAAGGACTGTATAAAAACAAATTTGAATGTCTATACACTATCTGCTATTTACATTACACACTTGCGTACAAGTTATAGGTTTTTTATTTTGTTAATATTATTTTATTTTGTTCACATGTGTCTTATATAAATTTACAATACTTTAAGAACATTTTTGAAGAAAAATAATAATAGGAACGATTTGCTAACGGGAAAATTAAAACAAATTACTTGCACGAATATCAAAATTATACTTAATGAACTTAATCATTGAACTGTATTTTTTACCAATAGATAACTGAACACTCGCACGCACGCGAATAATACGTATTTTTATATTAGAAGAAAAAAAAAAAAATATCAGGAACTAAAGAAAATTGTGTATCCAATTATCTAAATATCTAAATTATTCTAATTATCTAAACATCAAAATTATTCCAATTATCTAAATCATGCTATAGTATCGAAAAGAAAAATAAATGGAATTTTGTATTCATGGAGAAATGTACAGGTTATTGACAGAAACGTATATATCCATCATTATATGGAACTGAATAATATGCACCGTAAAAGTTAATAATTACATGCATGCTTACATGAATGCTAGAAAACATAATCTCACATATTTTATGTTTGTATGCATACATATGATATATATTTTAACATTTAATATATCAAGTATTATTTGTATAATATTGAAAAAAATGATACATTTTTTGATTATAATAATATTAATGATTTAAAAAATAATCATTCAATATTCGAGTAAAAATAAAATAAGAATTAAGAGGAGGAAGGTAAGGGGGAATGGGATTATCGGTGAAGGGCTAAACCTCGGTACCTCAGCGCCCTGTTAAACTAAAATTACTGTAGAAGACTTTATCCACTTTAGTCAGAGCGACCGTCAGGGCAATCATCCTATTGCCGTACTATAGTATCATGAATGACGGTAAGAAAAGCTACCCAGACCACGGATGGCCACGAGTTGCCCTGAAATATTGTGCTCGACCGATTCTCTCTCATTCAAATTTCCCACGGTCTTATTTCGCTTGAGAAAGAAACAATACTCGATCAATCTTAACGATATCTCTCGCTTCACAATGTCTTATTATTCCCAAGACTGAAGACAAAATAAAATTAAAATTAAATATCAATAAGAATATATATATAATAATGCATGTCAACGGAACGTTCCGTTTTGACATGTAAAAAATATAAAATAAATTAATATTTGAACACCTATCAACAAGTTTTGTTTGTCTTGCTTTATTACTTAAGACGTTTATATTTTTTTCTTTTTTTTTTTGTAATTATAAAACTTTTCACACACAATAACTAATCAAATAATTTCTCCAAATTATTGATTTAACACGTGAGAAAATTTTTGAATTTCATATTAATTAATTGTAACTAACATTATTTAATATGAAAATGCATGAATTTCATGATGTAATCATAATTTATATCACTCGACGATATATTATCTTCTCTTCTCGATATTATTTAAAATAAAACAATAAAAAAGTTAATGCAATGATTTGGAAGAATTGAGTAACATCGAATTCTCCCCTCGTGCGATATTCGAACGTACTTTAAGAAGCAACGACAACGACAGTGTGAGATAATGACCCAATTAGATGTCATCTACACGTGAGTCAGTTCGCCAATTTATCCATGTCCGGTTACGGTGTTCTAATACCTCTCGTTTTGTAAATCTCTCTCCGAGTTTGGTATAGAAAGGTAAGAAAAAAGAAAGAGAGTGAGGGAGAGAGAAGGGGGGCAAAGAGAGTGATGCCTTCAAGTGTCTATAATCGTGCAATCATTGCAAAGCTGCACCTGCGTGCTATATTTTAAGAGAATTGCAATAAGATCGTTGGTTACGAGGTCATCTAATGTAAGTAAGTATACTTAAGTATTTAAGTACATACGTAAATACTTAAATTAGCTCTCTCTCTCTCTCTCTATAAATAAAAATCTTGTAACTTTAAAATAATACGCATGTACACCTAACAAATACGAATATGTTTCTTTTAATATTTTATTTTATTATCAACAAATAAATGGGTGCTATTTACCATCGACACTTTTAAACTAAAGTTATCTTCATTTGTTCCTTACGAATATGTACTTGTTCCCCTCGTTATTTTAAATAACATTATCATTCCTAAAATATGTACCCTGTATCAATGTGTAATCCTAATAAAACACCACCTCTGATATAAATACTGATCAAATAAATGTACAAAATACCAATTAAATAAATATAAATGAAAATTAATTGAAACTTCATTATCTCTCGAAATTTGTAACATTTCTTATACGATATAAATTGTGTGCAATTAAATACTATGATATAATAACATTAATATATATATAATTATTTGTATGATTATGGAAAATTAAGTTGTTTTCTTTTCCTTGTTTTTTCTTTTGTTCTTTTTTTTTTTTTTTTTTTTTCTTTTAATCATTTACTTTCATTTAAATCGAAGATAATAAAAAAGACATTTTGGTAGTGATATCGTAGCAAGAAGAAGAAAATCGTTGGCATACCACAAGAGAACTCAGGAATTTCATCGGCTTATAGTCGTAGCATGTTCTCGGGTTGAGAAAGGGAAATAACGAGAAAGAGAGAGAGGGAGAGAGGTTCATTGAGAAACGCTATCGCCTGAAGCATTCATACACGGTGAGACGAAATTCTACGTGTTATTCAACGTCTAAACTTATCTCAGCATATTCAGCTCAAGATTTTACTACAATAAATTTTAATCAATGTTCAATCGTCACATTTTAACATCTTCAAATTTGCATACTATTTTTCCGTGTTGTTTAATATTAATTATCTTAATAAAATCGAGTATTATCAAAATGAAAATGAGATTATTTTCATGATTCCTCTAAAGTAATTTCTTTTTGTAACCGTAAATAAAATAAAATGTTTCAATTTAATACTTTAATAATGTAAATATATGATTATTATTTAAAACAATATTAGAGGATCATATATTAGGATATTACAATCGTTATACTTATCAACGCGATAGATAATATTTTTGGAAATTTCTTTTTAGAAATAAATGATTTAGAGTAAACTAAAGAGATTTAAGTGAACAATCGATTTTTATCATAGAAAGTATGTTTAACGTTATATAGTATACATATACGTTTTAATAACATTTTGAAAAATTGGAATAAATTTTTATTTAATTTGTATTTTACATCTCGATCGCAATATTTGACCCTCGACCGGTAAAGTACGCCTCGCTATGACCTGCACTTAGTAGTTTAGATCTATGATAATCTATGTATCTAGAGTTAGATAGGATGTATGGCTATGCTACGTGTCAAAGCGGTGAAACTTTCAACTTTAAAATCATGAATTTGAAAGTGAATAGTTGTACACTGTAAAATAAGACTATTTTATTATCTAATCACACACAAACATTTAACGCGTATCTATATACATATCTACATATTGTATATTAAATTAGAAATATATAAAACAATATTGAATCGTCTTACAAAAGATTCTATGTCCCTATGTATTATATATAAATAATTTTGAAATTAAACATACAAAACATAAACAAGTTTAACACAATATTTGTCCTTGAAAATATTTAAAACTGAAAATGTGTTAATAACAATAAAAATAATTAACGATAATGTAACAAGATTTTTCTAAAATGTGGATCGCGACCCCGTGGGAGCGGGGGGGGGATGCGTAACTTAATTTTAGTAAAAATAAAAAATAAATACGAATATTATATCTTTATCTTTAATACATGGTAAAATTATATTCATATATATATATATATATATATTTCCAATAATTGTTTTCGATAAACATTTATTTTTATTATCAGAAAAATGTTTTATAAATCCAGGGCTGCAAAAACATTTTCTCCGTTATATCTTATAAGATCTCGATAAGTCTAATTCCATCGATCATTGTTAACTTTTGTATTAATTCCTTAATCCTTGGTCAAGAGAGAGAGAGAATAACCACATTAATAAATAAAATAAATAAAATATATATAATATATAAATGAGATGGGAAATGTGTGAATTCGGTTATGAAATTTAATGACGTGTATGCTAAGGGAATTACGAAGTAGAACAACAATAAGAAAAAAGAAAAAAGGGGAAAAAAAACAAATGAGAAAAGAAATAAAAAGAAAGACAACAGTTTAACTTTCGAACACGAGAGAGTGATGTAAGCAGGCGAGATATCGATCTAAGGATAATCATATCGGAGACGGACATGACGTTGGCAAAGTTAAAACTGGTTCGGCGAGACGCTTATTCTTGGCCACCTAGTATACGTATATCCGGTCTTTGAGCGTGGCACTCCGCAACTTTCCTACTTCATTCATCGACGCGTTCTCCGGTGGCCTTTGAAGGTTGCACCAAGCGGCTTTGCAAGAATCGAGTATGTAACCAAGACGGTTGTTGTTAGGTGATCCAGCATGAACGAGAACATCGATCAGACTTGCTGTATAATAAATTCTTTTTTTTTTTAAAAAAAAAAAAAAAAAAAAAAAAAAAAATAAAGAGTAAAGTAATACTGTATATTAATTTTTTCATATTTCCTATTCCAACAATAATTGAGTTATTATTTCTTGTAACGAAAGGATTGTATGTAATATTACGGGAACCAAGTCAAGATTTGGACAAATCTTCAAATTCGATATAACGATTCATTGAACTGACTTTCACCGAAGAAAGGAGCACGTTCTCTCGAGGTTTATAAACACTGCTGTATTATATACTTCCTATGTATGTATGATTGTATGTGCGTGTGTGTGTGTGTTTGTATATACCGGATAGAGTCAAAGATCGAGCATTTCCTAAAGGAGCTCAGATGGTTGCGCAACTTTCCATAAACGGAAATCTTTCGATCAAAAAAGATCTTTCCTATGGGGGTGAAAAAATTCTTATGATCATTCCAACATTAAATAAAATACATATCTATAAAATTGTAATATATACTCTAATGAAATAATAATAAAATATTTATAAGGAGATATACAAATTGTATCATTAAATCTGAAAAAAAGAAGAAAAAAAAAGAAGAATAATTAAAAGGTATTATAGATTGATTAAAAAAAAAAAAAAAAAGAATAAATTACCATGGCAGTGAACGCCATTAACATTTTCCTCGTAATATCCCGTTAGCAAGGGAATACAATGAAGAGTATAGAAATAGAAGGGGAAGTAACGAGACGAGTAAAGTAGAGAGAACGTCTCTTGCGATCTCCTCGAAAATTCCATTCTCACAGTATCCTGTCTCTCTGTTCGGGGGGTATACCACCATCCATACATGCATTCATACATACATACATATAGCCACACCGATATAAACTCTACATATAAAGAGTAGTAGAGAGTCAGAGACACGTGTACTAACACACACACACAAACACAGAGGAAGAAAAGTACCCTAGCACGAAAGAGAGAACAGAATATAAACTTATATCTATCTATCTATCTATCTATCGAGAGAGAGAGAGAGCGAGAGCGAGAAATACAAGCCGCACGTGTGTACGCGACGAGAGTCGAGGGAGGAGTAAAGAGGGGCGAGGTGGCGCCACGACTCTCGCGTGCCGAATACGGCGGCGAGGGCGCTAGTGGTGGGGAGAAATGTTGAATGATCCATAGATACTCGAAAAAAGGGGTGGGGGGATATTAGTGTGAGTGCGTGCGGCGGCGCTGTAGAGTACACGGAGTATTCCGATTGGTCGGTAGAATCGCGGCACGAACTTTGCCAAGTGGTGGGGGATTAAGCGGCTATGCCTGGCTTTGGAAATGGCCGCGGGAACGTAGAGAGCGCTTCGTCGGCCGGCGAATGACGACGACGAGAACTACGACGAGGAACAACACGGGCTCGAGGTTTTTGACGAGAAGAAACTAAGAAGATTACCAACAATAATTCGTTGTGCGCGCACGCGCGCGCCGGTTTAATCTGACATATTGAAAAATATTTGGTTTGGTGTTAAGTGGTAGAAAAACTATTATTTCATATATTATAATTTTGTTATGAGAGGAAGGATTAACGATCGACGAAAGGAGAGGAGACGTACTGTGAGAGATATTCGCGCGTGAGAATTAAAAAGAGAGAAAATAAAGAAAGAAAGAGAGAGAGAGAGAGAGTGAAAGAGGGAGGAAGAAAATTAAACGTTAGGAAGAAGAAGAAGAAAAAAAAATTAAAAGAGGGAAGAATGGCCGGCGACGAAGGAGCGCCGAAGACGAACAATGAGATCTTCGCGAAGGAGGAAGAGGAGGTAAGGGGTACGTTAGCGCGGGGAGAACCGCATTCCAGAGTGGGCGGCATTCTGGAATGCGATCCACCCGGTAACAGGAATTCACCGAGCAAGCAAGCCTGCAGCGCCGTAGTTGCCGCTGCCGGCACTGTCTCCAACGAAGCCGAGGACTATGAAGATGAGGAAGAGTCTGAACAGGAACTTGATGAAAGGGATGGAAGTGAAGGGGAAGGAGGAGGGATAATATACAGATATGCCATACGGACTGCTACCAGTGTTATATCTTTTATCGAAATGTGCCAGGTAATGTATATATGTAAATATATATATATATATATACATATGTATGCATACAATATGTTTTTATGTATCCTATGTATTCGTATTTTTGTTCAACCCCCCTAGTTTTTTTTTTTCTCTTTCCCGTTGCCAGCGTTAATCTACCATTGTCGAGGCAAAAGAGAGAATCGATAGGCAATACTCGTGACCTCGAAAGTCAGTACATTTCGCGGTCACTCGAGTGAGAAAGAAAGAAAGAAAAAAAGAAAAAAAAAAAGAAAGAAAGAAAGAGAAGGGAGCGAGGGAGAAAGCACGAACATATACGAACTATGTTGTGTTGGCACACGATTCGTTGCTTTGGAAAAAGAAATTTCAAAAGTTGTTAGAAAATATATTAAATATATGATAGAGAATATATAATGCAAAAGATAATGAAATTAGGCAACATACACACACACATTCTCTGATGTTTCTTATTTCGTGTAATATATTTTTGAATTGAATTTATTTATTGCAGATACGACTGCAATACCTTTTCCCACAATTGACACCACCCCCTCGATACAGACTCTGTGAGAACTCGATTGAATATACTGCCGAGTGTTTGGCAAACGACGTGATACGCTATCTCTTGAAGGAAGACATTTATCGTATATCAAGAGATCCGATATCTCGCAGCATGCGGCATAACGTATACCGGATGCTGAACAAGCACAGTATATTATTCACAAGTATGGTCAACCGTTTAAACGTTAGCCCTGATACCGCTTACGAAACTTTTCGCATAGTCGCTGACGAATTGTTCATTCGTGGTGTTACGTGGGCGAAAATTGTTTGTTTGTACACTTTTACGGGAAGACTTGCATTATGGGCCAGGGATAGGAGGATGACAACACTAAAGCAGAAATTGCCGATATATATCTCAAGATATATCGCTGACGAAATTGCTATTTTTATCAAGGAATACGGATGGGTGAGTTTTAATTCAACTTATCATCCCCATCTCTATCATGTGACTCATATAATTGTAATACAAGAGCCAGATATTTATCTATATTCATTCGTTTGAGGGATGGGTAATTATTTTTGTAAAAAATAAATCGAAATAACTTATTGTTAGATGATTTTTTAAACGACAAACTTGGGAATTTTTTTTTAGCTTAACTACTTTGTATTAAATTTTAAATATATCGACGCTAAAAGTGTATCGCTGATTATAATTTTAAATTATAATTCAAACCCGATATGTTATTTCTTTTTCTTTCGGCTAATTAATAAAAAATATTCTTGATTTTTGAACATTGCTTTTTCTAGGAACAACTTTGCGAAGAGTACCCAGTTGCCGAAGAAACTAGCGATGCGATTTGGAGAAGTCTTGTAATGACTGGTGCAGCCCTAAGCTTGGTAACCGCCATATTAACCGCAACTTCCTGATACAACGTCGCAAGTCGTTGCTTAACCCAGGGTACTTTCCAATTGAAACCCTTTTGCGTACTTATTTTTTACGAGAACGCGATCAAAAGGATATTCGAACGTGTTCTTCTTTCCCGCGCTTAGGACGCAATCCAACGAAACAAGTGTGACTACTACTGCTACTACTACTACAACTACAACTATTACTACACACACAGAGTCACAGATACACTAATTCAAAAGCACAAGTTCGCCGTTGCGTTCGAA
This sequence comes from Polistes canadensis, assembly GCF_001313835.1. Taxonomy (NCBI): domain Eukaryota; kingdom Metazoa; phylum Arthropoda; class Insecta; order Hymenoptera; family Vespidae; genus Polistes; species Polistes canadensis. Next base: position 1,090,111 of record NW_014569554.1, read on the forward strand.
CGTTTAGTTTGAACGTAAACGAATCTTGATGCAATGAGACTTTCATATCACTTCCAATCGTCTCTCGTCATTATTTTTCCAACATTTTATTTTTTTTAATCTAATCAATCCGAAAAGTCTTTAATAATAAGAAGAAAAAGAAGAGAACGTACAATTTCTTCGTTTCTCTTGTTGATAAATTTATATTTTAATTTTATATTCTATTTATTTATTTGTTTATCTTTATAATTTACTTTTATTTCGGCGAATCACGCACACACGAACACACACTTAGTAGATTTTCTTAGGTGATTTTTATTCTTTTCTCTTCATCTTTCACATCCATCTTTGTTTTTTAGCTTTCCTTTTATCGCGAAGAAAGTTCTAATTTTCCTTGTTCCTTTCCCTCCTTCCTTTACTTCCCCTTCTTTCTAATTATGCCACTTAAATCGTAAAATTTGAATTTCGAATCTCTTACGATCAATATATAAGAATCTCAAAATTTGCAATGAATTTAGGTAGAAGCAAACTATTTGTATTTATTTCTCTAATTTATTTTAGGTAGAAAATATATTTTAAATAACAAATTGAATATATGAAATAATAACAATAATAATAATAATGATAATAATAATAATAATAATAGTAATGATGATAACGATAATAAAATGATGCTAGATTGATTTTGAATTCATTTATTATATTATTACTATTACTATTATTATTATTATTATTATTATTATTATTATTGTTATTATTATTATTATTATTATTATTATTATTATNGTTATTATTATTATTATTTCTTATTTTTAATACTCTTCTTTCTAACACGAAAGAACGAGGCTTTTCGATAGATATATATATATATTTTTTTTTGGACTTTCCTTTTTTTGTTATTTCCCCTAAACAAAATGGTGGATGCAAAATGTATACCGCAATTTATATATATGTGTATTTTATATTTCAAATTTTATATACTTCAATTGTTTACAACTTGTTTTTCACAGTAAAAACGAAAGGAAATTATGTACGATAATTATTCTGGTGAAAAAAAAATCTTTTTATACAATAAATAATAAAAAATAATTAAATATATTGTCCTTCCTTTTTTCCTTTTTTTTTATCATTATTGTTTTTCTCGTTCATTAAATTCGTTATTTTTTTTAAATTATATCGATTAATTTAAGTTGCTTTTGTTACAACTTATTTCAATAAAAAATTAAAAAAGAAATATATGACATATATGTATTTTTTAATAATAATTAAATAATTATAGATCGCACAAAAAATGAAACAAATCTCAAATAGTCGCAGCTTGTATAGGTTACAATTTCAATTATTTTTATCTTCTATCAATGATTTGTATTATATTTTCTTCAACTTTTTCGATTACTTTTTTTTATATGTAAACATCGAATTAATTCTAAGTAAGGAGTTAAAATATCTCGTTTGAAAATAATTATTTTAAATATTTTCAATCAATCAATTAATCATTTAATAGTAAAGTTCCTAAAACAGAAGACTCTCTCTTCTTTACATAGATTTCACAAATAATTTTCTTTTTTTTTTCTTATATTATAAATCTAATTGTTAATTTTTTTTAATAATTAATTTATTATATTCATCGGTGTATTGTTTTTCCTCGAATATTTTTTATTCGAGAATACGACACACATACATGTTATCTTCTATTTTATATATATTTAATATTATATCTCATAGATGTTCGAATCCAGATGAAGATTTTTTTTGTGTTTGTGCATTATTTGGAAAAAGTATTATATTAAGCATTTTAAATATCGATTCACTTTTTTACATTTATAATATCTTTCTTTATCTATCTCTCTCTCTCTTCCTCTCTCTCTCTCTCTCTCTCTCTCTTCCTCTCTCTCTCTCTCTCTCTCTCTCTCTCTCTCTTATGTATTTTTATCTTTACAATTAAGCCAGAGACTAGAAGGAAATAATATTTGCGAGTACACGTATGTAAATGTAAACAATAAAACGTAGAATATAAAAATCACGTGTTATTAATAATTCTTTTCGTTAAAATTTATGTCATCATCGATTACCTTACAGTTCTAATTTTCAATTTCATTACTGTACAGCAAAGACAATCGCAATTTATAATAATTCTTATTTTCTTTTCTTTATTAATTTTTTTCTCCGTCTTTCCTTCGGTTTGTTTGTTTTTTTTTAATACCAAGAATCAACAATTTTCTTTCTTTTTCTTCTTCTTTTGTTGTTTCTTTTTTTAAATTTTATTATTATTATTATTATTATTATTATTATTTTATTAATAAATCTTCAAAAGTTTCTACTTTTAATTTTAATTTTTTTAATTATCGACATTACAACTACATACAAGGATGTGTGTGTATTTTATGTGTCTGCACTTATCGTGAATAATACATATATCTATGTATAATATATATGTAACTGTACAGATTGAAACTACTCTTTTTCCGTTCCATAATATTAATGTTATTCAATATTATTCATTAATTATTATTACTATTATTATAATATCGACGATAAAAGTGATCATTAAATCACGCAGTATGGTAATTGTTAAATAGTTGATTAACGATCATCGTAGCATATCGTCAGTATTACGTAAATATTATAACACGTTAGATAGACAATAAATATTTCAAGGTCATTACCTTTTTTCTTTTTCTTTTTAAATCGACTATTCCAGATTATAATGCATCTTGTTTTTTTTTCTGTCAAAAATATTTTTGGCTTTGCACAATTTATATCGATTAAGATATTTAGATAAAAACTATTGCAAGTTTTCTTAATGTTTATGCATATGTGTGTGTATTTGTTTGGTTTTACATATACTTGTATATAAATTATTTAAGTAAGTATTATTTATAATTAATATTAGAGTAAGAGAGATCCCGTTTATTATTAAACAAAAAAATTAATTAAACGAATTAAATTCGTTTATGGTAACGCGAACGTTTTATAAAATCATTTTCTTTTATTCTTAATTACAGCAATTGTAATATCGTTATAGCATTATTTTTTGTATTGTATATTAAGCGATTTTTGATTAATTAATTATTTAATTGAATGTTTTATATTTTTTAATTATTTATTTCACTTTATTTAACGAGCAAAATGTTTAATCAAATGTTTATTTTCTTTTCTATCGCTCAGTGTCTGTTTCTTCTTTTAAATTTGATTCAATATGATAAAACATGTAATACTTTATTTTTTTTACGACAAAGACGTTCAAAACTTGGCCCCCTTTATGAAAACTTTAGCAAATCTCTGTTCTTTTTTTACCGTGGACAATTACTATTAGAATATTGGAATACTTCTTTTTATTTTGAAAGTATTACAAATGTACTATGTTAGTTTTCCAATTGATGTCATTTCAATTAAGTTTCAATACTAAAAAATATATTTTAATGTTATCGATGAGTTTAACTTTTTGATGCAATAAAACGTTTATTATTTGGCGCGAATAGAGTCAATAAAAGTTAACAAATGCATGTAATTAGAATAGAAGCGTATTCAAAATCCTCGAATACTGTGTAACAACCATCTAAATAATTGTTCTCTATGTTCAATGTAAATTCACATTTGAATTCAACAATCGACTATTATTTGACAACCAGTAACTGTAGTTCTATTCATCTAACATGTGCTTTATGCGCGAATGTTTTGTTTACCTTTATTGACTGAATCAACTCGTTGTTGGAGACTGACTCATAGATAAAATAAATTCAAATTTAACTTCATTAACAGAAAGGGGAAAAAAGATCTTTCTTAATAAAAAATATCGTCTTTCACAAATATTCATACAAGAACATTAAAATACATCAAATTATTCTGAAAAGTGAATAAAACAATATTCTGACTCAGTTTTGGCACCAAAAAGCCTATTTTTGTTTTTATTTATTTTTATTTTATATCATCATTACTACTACTATTACTATTATTATTATTATTATTATTATTATTATTATTATTATTATTATTATTATTATTNGATAATTAGCTTTTTCTTTAATTAACGTTGAATGAAGTTCAAGCTACTTGACTCCCCTCCTTACTATAATAACACTACCATCATCATTACTACTACTATTACTATTATTATTATTATTATTATTATTATTATTATTATTATTATTATTATTATTATTATTTTAAATTCCTCTCTGGTGCATAATCTTTCTTCATGTACGTCATTAAATTTAATATGACGAGTGAAACGAAGTTTGTATTCTTTGTTTTCTTTGGATTATGCGAATTTTTCTTTCGTTTAACGTAAAACTGACGTTTTATATATATATTTTTTTTTGTTATTGTTATTTTTTATTTTAATACAATATTATTACTCAGATAACGTCGGAAAACTTTAATCATTTTAATTAATTATAATTAATCTTGAATATTTTATTTATTCATTTACTTATTGTTCACACAACGATCCGTTTGTATTTGTCATGTTCGTAAATAATCGATTTTAATTTACAAAATAAAATAAAATAAAACTGGCCACTTACATTATTACTTTTTCCTTATTCCATCATGAAAATTAATCTACAATATATGACATATACATATATATTTATATTTATATATTTATATTTATATTTATATATATATGCATATATAAATTTATAGTGAGTAAATCGAACATTCGGACACGGTATTAATTAGTTTAATTAATAATATTTTTGATACTTTTTATATACTTAAAAAATTATTTAACGATATTTTTATTGCACTTTCGACTTTTTTCTTCTTAATTATAATATAAGTTTGTCTCCATTGCACTATCAATAAAAACTAATTTACCAATTCTAAAATTAATTCCACTTCCAAGTTTTACACTTAATTTCGTTTTATTTAAATTAAAATTCATCACTTTTCGTTTATTTGAACAGAAATATATTGAATTTATTTACGTTACTAAAGATAACGTCACTTCTCTCTCTTGTGTGTGACGTATTTATTGTTAAATAATAATTTAATTTTACAATGCGAAGAGTAAGATACGCGATGATTGTCGAATATACGTCTCGCAGTAATGAAATCAGTAATATATTTAGAATCCGGATTTAAAGTAGTTAAAACAAATTCATTTGCCAAATTTGATTATTTTCTTTCTATTTCTTTCTATATCTGATTTTTTAATATGTAATTACAAATTATTTCTTTTTCCAAACAACTTTTTTTTTGTAACTATTTTCGTTATCTAAATTCTACACTTTTCCTTTTTGGAACACATTTTGGTTTCCAATTTCTATGATCTCCAATTACTTATTTTTAAAACACTTAATATTTACCGTAAAATTCATTTTTCTTATCATTTTTTTCTAGGCTTGAAATTTTTCGATCTATTGTGCTCCTATGTATAATAAATATGCCAAAAATTTATAGAATTTTCTTATGATATTAAGAAAAAAACTAAAGATGTTACGGAATATAATGATGTCCACACAAATTATCGCTTGTACAAACCACAAATTTTCTCTTCTTTTTTTTCTTCCAATATCTAGTTATAAAAGCCAAGAGAATTGTTAGAAAAATTTTATAAGTAGGTTCCAAATATTGCAAATAACATTAAATTGACCAACAAGTATTTTAAATTAAATAAATAAAATTAATATTATTGTGTGTTAATTAGATACAGTGACTTAAAATTACATCTGTTCATTTACGATAATTATTTTATTTATTATAAGTGTATTTTTATTCATTAAAAACAAAATCCTAATACGATAAAATAAAAATGTTCTTGTGTCAGAATATTAAAGGTACTCACTATATATACACATATATGTATGTACAAATAACATATTTTTCATAATCGTTACACTGACGATACGATTATTAGAGTTGAGCTAAAGTTTAGAATGGCAATTATAGCCTGGACGTATCATTGTCCGAAATAGAAGGAAAAATTACTAAAATTTTTTTCCATTTCTTTCTCTTGTTCTTGATTTTTCTTCGTGTATTAATAGCTTTCCTAAGGATATCGATAATCAAAATTAAAAAAATAATGTCTTTATTTCTCTGTGTTTCTTTCTTTTTCACGATTACTTTGAAACGAGTAACATCCAAAAAATGTAATTTCATTTAATTTCATTTAATTTAATATAATTTAATATAATATAATTTAATTTAATTATAGTTTTTTATATATCCTTTATATTTTGCTTTCTTCTTTATCACCATCTTCGTCATCTTCTTCTTTCTTTTTCAATTGTAATCCTAAAACCTTCAAATTGCGTAAAACAATTCAATGATACTTGATCGGAGTAACATGTTACAAAGAGAAAAATAATCTCTTTTTCGGAGATTCATTAGTCTGAGATTATAATGTATCATCATCGTCATCATCACATAGCATCAAAAGGTTATTTTAGAAGAAAAAAGAATCGTTGTTATCTAAAAATTTCATAACAGCACAAGAAAAAATCATTATTGCGCAATAATATATATATAAATATAAATATATATGTATATTATTGTGCACATATATATATGAATATATATATATGTATGTATAATATATATGCATTGCTGGATCACATAATAATAAATATAATTCATGCACTTTTACCAATCCATATTTTCTTTCGTTTAAAGAAAAACACAATTTTTTTATCTTTTGTTTAAAACCGAGTGCATAATATGTAATCTAAGGTCCACCTTGAATAATATCAGAATACAATGCCATAACGAAGGCATATTTATCGCATTAACTAACAGTATAATAATAATGTGCAGTATACACAGCAAGCACGAATCAATCACGACAAAGTTATGTTACATTCAATCTATTGATTTTTGTTGTTGTATAGTTATAGTTGTAGTAATGTTAGTTTAGTTGTCGTTGATAGTAAAATTCACATTTTGAGTAAGTTCAAAATTCATAATATAATAATAACGATATTAGGTTACCACGCAGATGACAATTGTGTTTTCAAATGTATGTAACAAACGTACATATCACTTTCCGCCAACAATGCTTTACTACATTCCGTCTGTCTTTCTCTTTATATTCTTTCTCTTTCTCAGCTTTCTTGATTTATCACAGCTGGGGGCAGAGATGAGAAGGAAGAGGGCTTTTACTCTTCTTTTTCTTTTCTTCTTCATTCTTTAACTTTATATCTCACGATCAAAATTAAAGAAGAAAAAAAAAACAAAGAGAAGTTGGACATCTTTCATTCGTTTCTCCTTATTCCATATAATCCCACCATTCATTTTCATAACCCTCGTGAACATGTTCTAGAAGTACTTTTCTTCGACTTTCGCAATATCTTTAGAAAAAAATACAAATATTCAGATAGAAAATTGTTATATAATATATATAAATAATATCAATAATATATATTCAAATATATATTTTCCTATGTACCTATATTTATCCTGAACCTTTTGTTTAATACCGGAAAGGTTCTCACTCGTAATATCTCTTTCGAGATATTCAGAGAGGCATTCAGTAGCACTCTCTAGATCCTTTTGGTTGGTTTCAAAAATCACAGACTGGTTAGTTTTCTTCAAATAGTAGGCAAATACGTAAGTATACATGAGAGTTTGTCTACAGGAACATAAAATATCGACTGCCTTCTTTAAAAATTGTACCTAAATATTAAAATTATATGATTTAGATTAATAGAAATAGATTTTGTATTATTGCACGAACGTCTTTACAAAACTAATTTTTTTCTTTACCTCGATCCAAGACATATTATGTTGTTGCATTTCCTCCATTTTTTCTTTTACACTAGCATATAACTTGTTCTCAAACCTCAAGGACTGCATGTGATTCATATATCTATTGCAATAAAACAAATAGCGTTGCAAAGCAGACCTTGATTGATCTTGAGCAACTCGTGCTGCTTTGGCTTCTTCTTCATCATATCGATTACAATTATACCAACTAGATCCATGTGGTTCCCAAGGACCAAGACATACCCAACAAAAGTCAGCTTTACAGGTTTGATTTTTGCATACCATGTGATTGCAACCACCATCTTTTTCTATTGTAACATTACACTTTGGACATTCTTTAGTATTTGCTGCAATCCAATTAGAGGTCTCCGAATCGTCATCACATTTTTTGATCCACTTACGCAACAAATGACATTTAACCGGGTCGTGCCAATCTCCACAGCAATAAAAACAAAATGTGTGACCACATTTACATGTAACAGGTCTTGCATCTACGTATTGTACTTTGACAGCATTACTACAATCTGGCGATGGACACCACTTTAATAGCCTATTGCACTGTTAAATAAATCAAATGTAACATGACTATTTGTAATATATCAATAAAATATTTATTATTTCAAAAATACGAGTCCTTACTTCGACAAAACTGTTTGTTATCAAGTGTTGATATTTCAGTTTAACTTTTGAGTCTTTAACTAGCCGCATAACACTAGCATCATCAACTAAAATGTCACATGCATGAGCGGCACATGCAATTGTTTGTCCAACACCTTCTTCCATTATTTTAGTTGTGAGATATTCACCCCAGCATCCGGTGCAAAAACGATGTCCACATTCCAGACCAGTCATCATCTAAATATTATTTTATGTATATATATATAAATATATTATACTTAATAATAATCAACTGTCCAAATACAATAACACTTACAGAGGATGGTAAAGTCATTAAACAAATTCCGCATTCTTCTGTCCCATTTACAGATGTTCTCCTACTAGACTAAAGAAAGACATGTATGGTTAACTTAACAATCAATCCGTTCCTTTCATAATTCTACACTGAGAGATTAATATTTATTTATGTATATATATATTATTATTTTTACCAAGGAACTTTGAGAGGACCAACTCTTATTTATCACAGAACCTTTTCTGAATGGATTAATGACACGTGCTTCTCTAAATAATTTTTCTTGATCCGTATCATAAAAGCGTTCCATTAATTTTTCTTTGTCCCATTTAAAATGATTTAACAAAATGCGCGTTGTTGTTGCTGGTATCTACAAGTGATGATTTCATGTAGATGTGTACAGATCAAAAAATAATATTCTATTATTCGATCAGTTAGCTAATTCTATAAAACATACTTCAACAACGCTGTTGACCTCCTTTATAGAATCAACCATATGTTGTACAATTTCTTCTGTTGATAAAACTTCAAATGGATATTCGTCAACTTCCATATTCCGGTCACGTAGATTCCCAGATTCAATATCCATAGCATAATCAACATCATCTCCACTAGACTCGTTTCCGGAATCGTTCATTGTTTCTTCTTCTGAATCCATTCTCTATTGAACCATTAAGTTTAAAACACTTTTGTATTAATATATATTGAACTAACAAAAAGAACATCTAATTGTCAAATTATAAAGAATGCTGCTTTGGTGACAGACTACTCATTTTTATAAAATTACTAAACATAAAGATTTTAGTTCCAACTATCAATTTTATCTATAAAAATATATCTATACGTTAAATGCCATGCCAGTGCCTATAGATTGGCCTTAAACTTTCTGTCCAGGTTGTATTGGTCACTAATGATTGACATGTTCTATTTTTCGATGGCTGACGAATCATTATAGCCTAAGTGAAAAGCTCAACAAGAAAAGCTTGACGCTTAACACAATATAATATAAACTAACAGCAATGAGGAATATAATTAGAAAGATCGAAACAGTTTACACTGTATCCAAATTTGATAAACTACTCTTCGTAACCTACATACACACATACATATACATATTATACATATACACACATTATCAAAGATTACTAATCTAAAAAATAAATTAGATGTATTAGAACATTGTATAACCTTTATCCACGAACGATTACAGAGAACAAGGTGGAAAAAAAAGTTCTTATGTTTCAGTACATGACGTCATTATCTTCTACTTCCCCGAATAAAGTGTCAGACATATCTCCTATGCGATTCTATATATGTAGATATACAGTTCAACACCGTTAACAAATTTTCTTTCTTCCGTTATTTTAACAAACAAACCCTTTCGCGAGACTATGAAAAATAACTTGGTATCGATTAAATGCGATTTAAACGATTAAATTTGAAAGTGCTCCAATAATATCGGCGGAAGTGAAAAATAATATCAGCTGCCAAAACATCGAAGCGCTCTGCTCCGGCAGCTGATACACCGAACACTGCAGTCACGGGAGAAACGATGAATGGGTCAAGATCTCAACGACCAATCACGAATCGCGAAAATCTTCCTTCTGACCAATAGCGATAAGTATTTGTCGCTACAGCGATTGATAATTCTTATCGTTTGCGGACTCGAAAGAAGAAAAGAAAGAAGGAAAGAAAGAAAAAAGAGAGAGAAAGAGAGCGAGAAAAGAGAAAGAGTGTGCGCGTGAGAACGAATTGTTCTCGAAATAAATAACCTTTTGTGAAAACTAATAGCGATTTTCTTTTTTTCTTTTCTTATTATAACGATGAGAATATTCCCAAGAATATTTCTTTTTCAGAACTCTCAAGATAAAAAAATAAAAAAGACATAAAAAGATAAAATGGTTAAGAAACAAAGTTGATTTGCGAAATTATGCATCCACAATTATATTGTCATTAAAAAAAAAGAAAAAAAAAAATTTGGAGCGCAGTAGAAATAAGAAATCTAATATAAATTCTCTTCTATTATTTGTACACGTAACAAAAATGAAGAAAAATAATTGAACACAACAACGTTTCTTGAAAAATTATCAACAAATCTTATCGCATCGATATGCTGATAACTATTGCTTCATAACCTTGAAATACACACTTTACAAAGGATGTATATGTATATGTGTATGTACCTTCCGAAAATTCTATTATATGAAACAAACACAGTAGTACAATCTCACTTCACGATCAGAAGACAAGTTAATCACAATTCGGTTTTCTTCTAAATAAAATTATAGACACGAATGGATAAACTGTATTATGCGCACACACACATAACACGAAATTAATCACTGAATAATGGTATTCACGAATTTTCAAATAGGAAACTTAAAAGTACACTGTATTAACCTACAACAAGTTAAACAAAACGTATATACGATGAGTCAATGTTAGATTGAATTTTTATCTAAGCTCTCTCTACCATGAGGAAATACATAATAAAACGAACCAAACGAGATTAGTCGGAAAAAGCCGATAATTCGCGATCGATCGGTAACGTTGAACACTGCAAAACGTCTTTATCCTTGCGATTTATGTTAAAAGATAAAGACAAAAAAAATAATAATAATAAAATTATTACGATTATTTGTATTGGAAGACGTCGTTGTAGTCACTTTAAGAATCAGCAGCAGCACACAGGTATTTATGATGATATCCGTTAAAAAGATAAAAACCCATCATTAATGTTTCTTGTTTTCCTAAAGAAGAAAAAAGATGACATATCATTTAGACACTTTTTTTTGTCTTCTCTCTTTTTCTTTTTATATATATATAAAAAAAAAAAGTAAAACTCTCTAATAACACATTTTGTCACACGGAACATATGAGAAAAATCTAACACACATTTGTTAATAAATAATTGTGCTTGTCGATGGTCGTATTGGTATATAAACATATGCGCCCCTCGTCCATTGCACCCGTTCTTTCTCGTTTGTATTCAATGCGCTCTTCGAAGCGATAGATAACGATGAAAGAAAGAGAAAGAGAGAGAAAAAAGAGGATAAAATAAAGATAGCGACAGATGAAGCGATAGAATAAGAAAAAATGAGAGAGAAAGGATAGAATCAAGTAGATTTGGAACGCACCATTTACTATGAAGGAAAGAAGGAGATACGAGCTTATAGCTCGACAACTGCTGTCACGTCCATAACGTTAATCTGTGTCTGATATGTATGTAGGTGTATATCAGAGGAGAAATGTCGAAAAGAGAAGACAAGTTTTTCGTTCGGTATTGAGCGAACACGAAAAGCGTTGTGTTCCTTCTTCTCTTCCTATCTTAAATCTTTTTCTTTGTCACTTTAACACAATTCTATTCTTCTTCCTCTTGCCCCTTTATTTCTTTTATCTTTTTCGTCTTTTCCGATTACTCGTCTTCCCCTTCTTCTTCCTTCTGTCCTCTCCCTCTCCTCCACCTCTTCCTCCACCTCTTTTTCTTCGACCTTCTTCCACTTTTTTTTTTTCTTCTTTTTCTTTCCTACAGACGAGAATTTTCAAATTTTTCTTTATTCTTTTAGTTCACTTTCCTTTTTTTCGTATTAAGTAAATAAGGTAATAGTTCGGAAACACGGAATTCTGCAATTAAATTATTTGTCCAAGAGATACTCGTCGTCGTCGTCGTCGTCGTCGTCGTCCGATTTTGGTCGTAATTATGACACGGTACTACAGCTTCTACTACTTCTGCTTCTGCTGATTCAGTGCAGTACTCTTAGCAAATTCGCGAAAAACAAACGGTCGCCGTACGATGTCGCCCCAGTCAATCCTTTGAACTTGGCTTCTGTACCGTTTGAGCGCGAATGTAGCACACAGCTAACAACCAATGGCTTCATTAGTAATGGCGCCATCTTCGCTTACTCTTTTTTCAAATTCATATCATTTATCATTTATCAATATTTATATTATATTCATTATTTATAATACAATTCTTAATCGGTTTTTAACATTTTTTTTTCTAATACATTTTAATTCGTTTCAGTCTTATATTATATTTTCTTTCTTTTCTTTTCTTTTGACAAAATAAAACATTTAATATATCGTATATCAGATTATTTTATATAATTTATATTATTTTAAAGAAAAAAAAAAAATTATTATTTCACTCTGTCTCAGTATCGTTATAAGTTTTTTTTTTTTTCTTTTTTAACTACAATTTTTAACAGAATAAATAATTTAAATCTCTATAATTATATCAACAAGAAAATTATATATATATATAATATATATATTGTATATATCTAGATGGATTGAAAAGTTTTGAACATGAAAGCTTTTATTTCAAATAAAAGTTAGTTTGACCGAAAAAAATATTTCTAAGAGTATCATTTATATTCGAACGAAATATTTAAAATGTCGAACTTAAAATTAATCGAAAGTAAAACTTTTTTTTGTATATACTTGTGGCAAACAAATAAACTAAATAAAATAAATAACAGATATACATAAAGTATATGACCTTAAAATTATATATAACATTATAAACACGGTTAAGGAAATAGAAACATATTTAAGTTAGATAAAATGTGTTGTAACTGTAGACATTTATGCTATTGTAATATCGCAGGCATGGAGTAGAAAGGTGTATCAAATTTATTCCGTCAAGCGAATCCTGGATTATCGCGATACTCTGAGTTATAATGTTAAAGCAAAGATTATAATTATCGGGTAAAATGAATTCGCCAAGTGTGAGTGATTATTTGTTTCTCGACTTAATCGGTGTGGGAAGCAATGCGACCGTTTTTTTAGCAGTACGAAAGGTATATAAACATTTTTGTATTCTGAATTTCAGAACAAAAGTACTCTCTTTCGCACACATATAAAATTGTATATTATTCTTAGGAGCGTACATAAGTAGATATTTTAAAGGGAGATAATTCATTATCTTTAAGATATTAAAAGAGTTTATTCTTTTGCTTAGAACTTCTTTTTAATTTTTTAACAACTAGATAAGAGATAAGTAAACTTACGTAAATCTTTTTATCTGAAATCTAAATCATTCGTTTGCACGAACTCGTTGAACTTTTTCCTTTTGTTCGATTAATATTTTTCTTCATGATTTTTCTTTCTTTGCTTTGTTTTATTTTTTTTTTTATCGAATAGATGTAGTCTTTAGAATATTTTTAATCCGAGTCAAATTTTTGAAAAAAATATTTCAAATATATATTTGAGAATAAGAAACGTTATTAGAAGTAATATAAAACAATTACTTAGGTCATTTGTGTTTACCATTAACGATTTGTCGATAGTAATATTTATCAAGCAATAACAATATCGAGAAATTATTTGACATGTATCTCGTGAACGATCGCAATATCTAAAAATAAAAGTTAAATGAAACTCTCAACTAGATCGTGCAATCGAATAAATATCAATTTTTGAAAAATACACTCGATATATTATATATAAAATAATTATTCATTTAAAATACCAAATATATATATATATATATTTAGATATAAAAATTCGAAGAAAAGTTTAGATTAGATATAAGCATTAGTAATAATAATTATCAATCTTTTTGATTTTTACTCTGCATTTTCCAATTATTAATGATATTTTATGCAAAAATAAAGTGAATTAAAAAAAAACACGATAATGTTGTTCTTAGGATAATCCAGAAGAAATACTGGCGATAAAATGTATCAATGTATCAAAAATATCAAAAAGTACGATCGAAAAAATCGTCGAGGCAAGCAATGTACTGAAGTCATTAGAACATGAAAATATTGTCAAATTGAAGGAATTTTTCATACATGGATCGTGCGTTAAACTTTTTTATTTCTTTTCTTTTATCTTATAAATAGAATTAAATTAAATTAAATTAAATTAAATTAGATTAAAAAGTAGTATCTAGTGATATCAAACATCTGACAGAGGAATATAAATGTAAAAAATTAAAGTTTTCATTAATTTTCTTTTATTTATAATATATTTTATTTTATGTCTTTTTCATAGAGCGGGACGAAAGCTTCCAAACGTCTTACAAAATCAATTACTATTTTACGAAATATTTTCTGTTTATTTATTAATTTATTTGTGTTTCTTTTTATCAAACAGTAAAACCACAAATCCAGATTATCAAATTAAAAATTTAACCACAAGCTTGAACAGTCATGAAATGAAATAATTGATGTTTACAATCATTTAAGAAAATTTTATTCTCTACCCCGTAAAATAAATAATAAAGAAAATGATTGTTAATAAAATTTAATTTAATTTAATTTTTAATATAGAAAAAAATAAATGGTTTTGTACTTAACATTAAAATTTTATCTCCCATTCTTTTGATTTTAGACGAATGTATTTTGTATTGGAATATTGCGATGGCGGCTCATTTTCGGATTATCAAATGAGTTTGTTGAAGTCCCAACAAATCTTGCAACAGTTAGCTTCAGCATTGCAATATTTGCACAGCCACAATATTTTCCATATGAATTTGAAACCAAAAAATATATTGATCGCGACAAAACCTTTTGTCACACTCAAGGTCGGAGGTTCGTTTATGTACACACACGCGAGCGCGCGCACGCACGCACACATATATCAATTAACAATAAAACAAAAAAGAATTAAAAAGGGAAAAGTAAAGTACGGATGACTGGTATTTAATTAAATCTTATGTAAAATTTAAAAACGAAATTTCAAGACAATCGTATATGTCGATTATTGAATATCATTTCGTGAATCATTTGTACTTTTTCTTTTTCCTTTATTTTTTCTTGTTTTCTTTTTCTTTTTTTATTATTATTACAGATTATGGTTTTGCCCAATATCTATCTAACAATGAATACAAATTAAACCTACATGGATCACCACTTTACAAGGCACCGGAAATCTTATTAGACAAACAGTTTGATAATCGCGTCGATCTGTGGAGCATAGGTGTAATCATGTATGAATGGATTTTTAGAAAGTCACCTTATTTTGGTCTTATTCCTGAATTGACGGATAAAATCAAGAAATGCCATCAAATCGAGGTGATAATACCATTGTACGCAAAAATTTTTCTATCCTGACGTTTTTTTCATTCCTTTTGATATATTTTCAAAATTAACTATATATTCATCTATATCTTTAATCTACACAAAATTAAGAAAGATAGATAGACTATTTAAATAAATAATGTTTTTAATCTTGCGATCGCTTTAATTTCACGTAAAAAAAAATTTCTTGCAAAATAATATTTTCTTCCGTTTTATTTTATTTCACTTTTTTTGTTGTTTAATTTTTTTTTTTTTTCTTTTCTGTTTTTTCTCTTCAACGTCAAACACATAGATTCCACAAATACCTCGTATTTCCAATGCATGCAAGAATCTTCTAACATCCTTGCTTCAGCACAACCTTGAATATCGCTTAAAATTCGAGGACTTCTTCTCCGATGAGTTTTTGGATCTGGAACATATGCCATGCGAGAAAAATTTTATAAAAGCACAGAAACTTTTACAAAACGCTAGTGAATTGGAATTTGAAAAAAAATCGAAAGAGGCCTTCGATTTGTATTCCAATGTTTTGAAATATTTGGTTCCTATGTTAACAAGTAAGTATTAGTTTTTCTTTTTCTATGCACTTGTGTGTTAAACGCGTATGCCATTTTATTTTTAGTTATTTGTTTTTTTTTTTCTCTCTAATTCACGATAATATTTTTATCCTTAATCGTATCTATCATTCTTTCATTAGGCGATATTTTTGAAGATAAGAAAAAGGATATAAAATTATGCATACATGATTTAATCTATCGCATGGAAGAAATTAGATCGGAATTAAGAGATGATAATTCAGTAAATATATCTACAAGTCCTAAAGAACTGACAAAGCCGCCAATCCATTATAATATGATTCCGAAAAGATTGTCACCGATATTAAAAGGAACTATGAAATATCTCTATCGAAAATTACGTTCGTATTTTTTGTATATATCATATTTATTCACGTACAGCTTATTACGTAAATGGTGATACAAGCGAGAAGGGAATGATTCTACTTGAAAAAACTAACGATAAGTCGAAAATGTAGAATAACGTTTGTTCACAAAAGTTTTTGTTTTGGAAAAAAAATAAGCTTGAGAATTTGTCAAATACACGTGCATTTGATTAGGCTTGCAATCCTAGAAACTACAAGTCTTTTTAAATTATCATCCAAATAATTTTTGTAAGCATATATTAGCAAGCATTTAATAAGAATTTGTAATATTCGAGAATAAGATAATGAAATTCATCAAATTGAAATTGAATCAAGTGCTAGAATATAGGACAAATTTTCAAACTTATTTTTCATATCCTGTATACATATTTAAATAGTAAAAATATAAGTAGCAAGTCAGGAGAGAAAAGCAAACGAATAATTGTTACATGTATTATAATATACATATGTGAAAATAGAAAAAATATGAAAAAAGGGTAACAAGAAGGATCAATGACGCGATATGGTTTCATGTGGTCCCGAATAAATTTGAAGTTGGGGATTCCATGTATAGTGTTAAATATTTCTTGGAGTTTATATTTCATATATTGGTCATATGAATATTGCATTTGAATCTATTGCATTCTAGAGTCCCCAGATATGAGACTGAAATTTCATTCCCGATTTTTTTATTACAAAAATGAATTTAGAAAATATTAAGTTTGGGACTTTGGGAATTCCATCAACAGTCGGCTCCAATTATCTCTTTTTGTTCTTAAGATAACGCGCCTAATCGATTTTTTTCTCCCCTTTTTGCATTTGATAAATATTTTTGTTATATTAGGAAAACTCAGCGAGCCTTTACCGGAAATGTGTGAAGCGCTCGAACTAGGAGAATCTGGCGTGTATTATCTTTCTGAGGGAAATTACGCACGAGCTAAAGAATTATTGCAAAGGGCTTTAAATGAATTAAAACCGATACTGAGGAACGAACCATCTAGTATCAGAAGAAATCTACTAACACATCAGGTATATAAATATATTCTCTTTTTTATTAACAAATTAAATATTAAATTCTTAGGCGGATCAAGTTAGTTCTTAAAACATCCGTTAGGATTCGTTCCTGCGAACCCCAATTCTAGAATTTTCGTTCAGACATTGTTGCTCCCCAAGATTTGCAAGAAAAAATTGTAATAAATATATTTTTTAATTAATATAATACAAAGGGACATTTTTACCGTATTTAATTAAAACACACAATTTCGAAAAAAAATAATTAATTTTTTAAATTATCTAAAAACTTTTGGCCCACACTGCAGTAATATTTATAGCATAATATAATGTTTAAGTTAGTAAATTAGTGTTATATATCATTTAAAAATTTTTAATTATATAAAATACCAAAAAGAACAATCTAATTAAGTATAAAGAATTTATTAATTATTATACGTATTAACAGGTGGACTTTTGGAATAGATTACTAATAGCAGCAGACAGTCATTTTACAACAACAGATATATATACAACACTTGCTGTCAAATCTAGAGAATTTTGCGTAATACAATAAGATCGAAAATAGTAAAAAGTAATGTGAATAATATGACATAATTATTATTCTTATTATTATGATTAAGGTTTTGTGTGCGACTATTATTTGGTTATTTTAATGTTTTCTAACTATTTGACTTGAGACTGACTAACTTATTGAAACAAATTATAAATGTACATATATATATATATATACATACCTACATATAATATATCTATATATGCATGCATAAATGTACATATAAATATATGGTAATAAATATATAGATATATATATAATATGTGCATGTCATATATATATACATATTTATATATGTATATATATAGAAAGTAATATATAATTACGTTTTACATCTTTGAAAAAGTCAGGAAAAATTATGATTTATTCTTATAATTATACATAGGTTAATTTTTAACACATTTTTTACTTACCCTGCATATATATGTTAATATATATATTTTTATTATATTCTTTTTTCTTTTCTTTTTACTTAAACTCGTTTCGCCGTACTAGTAAATTGTATGGGATCAAGGTTAACCTATCATTAGACAATTATTTTATCTTTTTTATTCACGTAAATAAGTTTCTCGATAAAACAAAAGGATAAAACCTTGTTCCTCGAAAAAAAAAAAGAAATTAAATTATTCCAAAATAAAATATCATTAATCGAAGAAAAAGAAAAGAAATGAAAATGTAAACGTTTAGAGTTAAAGGAGAATTTTATCTACGTGTGTGTATTTCTATTTTGTAACGACCATTATTTACGAGTTCTAATAAAAAGAAGTTTTTTGTAATCAAATATATCATCTTATTCCTTTTCAAAATACTGAAAACAACAAAATTTTTTAAATTATTTATCTAATATATATTTAATTAGTACAAATTAATTATTGGGCTATTGAACTAACACATTCAAATAAAGAAACATGGAACACATTCCTCAGCGATCTCCTCGAAGAGAACATGAAAAAAGGGAAAGGTATATCCTTATATATATATAAGCATATTTATATGCAAGGCACTGATATTCACGAAAGACTGTAACAATACGTGTGCGACCATGATAATTTTTTTTTTATATTTATAAAAAAATATGCACACAAATACATATTTAAATATATATATATAGTATATAAAATAGAAATTATGAATGCGCTGGTACTTATTTGTAATATTAAAATATATACTTTTTCGCATAAAAATTTCTATACAGAACATGTTAAAATTACATTCCTAAATTATTTACAAATAGATTATAATAAAATTTCCTTTCAAAAATTACTTCATTCACAAAATAAATACTCAAAAGGAAAAAATGAACCAACAAAAATGAAATTTCGTTGAAGAAAAAAGATGGCGCTGATGTGAGAACCCATCATCCCTTGCGACTTCCGGTTAGACCACGTGATATCTAACGGTCGCTGCTACCCGAAGCATCATGGAAATTTCCATTCTCGTACAATATAACCCAACTCAACCGCTTTTCTCCTCCCCCCTATCTTTTCTTATCCCCACTCCACGCTTTACTCCCTCCGACCCCCGCCTACATTTTATGTACATAAGCCCCCACTCTGGGAAAACATTACGCCATGTTTGATTACCTCCACCTAACATTTGTTCACCAATAGAATCGCATGTAGTTATATACAGACACCCCCCACTACTCGCGACAGTACTCATAAATCCCCACTACTCGATGATTTCGCGCAATTTATTTAGAATGATTTGGCAACGTCGCAACTGTTAAGTACATAAGGGAGGAGTAGGGGGGCAAAACATCGGTGAGGAGGGGTGCGGGATGGTTTATTAGGGGGGGTTAGAGGGGGATCGAAACCGTCCGGGGGGTGAGCGGTGGATAGGGGGTAGCAGCGCCAATTGGTGGGGGGTACCGTGGAAGCACAGGGGAATAGGGTGAGGAAAGAGAAGGCGGGAGGGAAGATACGAGAAAGAACTGGCAACGTGTGCCACATTCAAATCTGAACGGAACCCGGGTCAGCTTCTACAGAGTGCCGTAAGAAGAAAAACGAAAAAACGTGGTGTAACGCGCGAACAGAAATTTATCCCGCGCTTCGTGATAGCTTTGAAAGTATCTCGTCCGTAATAAGAATAAGAAAATATTCATTCTATCATTAATTTTGGATGTATGACTTTTGTTTTCACATTCGTACGACCGTTCATACTCGTGTGTTGTAGAGTGCAGTAACTCAAAAAAAAAAAAAAATGGTGGCGCGTCTATTCGTTCTTCCATTCGTCATCTTCCGTTTCGTCGTTTAGTCGTTTGTTTGTATATTTCTACGTACGCAACACGCGAGTGTTATATGTATGTAATTTATGAGAGCGAAAGTGAGAATACAGGATTGTTGTATTAGTGAATGCAACAACGAGAGCACCACGATAGACGTACAACGTGGTGAATAAATACATTCACGATCTCTCCAAGAGATTCTATCGAATTGTTCTTACCTCCTAAAGCTTCTATATCTTTCCCCCTTCTCTATCTCTTCTTTTACTGTCTTTCTCCCTTCTCTCTTGCCCCCTCTTTATCTTTCACAACTCCCCTCTGCCCATTCTTTCTTTTTTTTTTATTTGAAATTAATTTTGTTAGAATCTCGTTCCTTTTTCCTTTATTTCTTTTGTGCGCGCGCGTACAAATTTCGCGGCTCAACGTATACCGGCAGTTAATGTAAATGTCACGAATAATAAGCAAAACTTGTGCCTTAGCCGTGGCAAAAAGGTGTCGCTCAAAGGGACAAAATTATGTGTATGGACGTTCAGAGTAACGAGAAGAAGGAGAAGATGACCGACAGGATCGTCGATGAGGAGGTGCAGATAGTAGAAGCCCGCGTTACCAGAGGTAAGTTTACTTGTTTTTTGAGGTTATGTACAGTGCCGGCGCGGCTGGCACTACCGGCGACAGCAGTCACAGGTTGCAACAAACTAAATACAAACCGGCTTACTCGTGCCCGACCTTCTATTGACAAAATCTACCTATTGACTACATTCATTTCATTTACGATTATCCTATTCAAGGCTAAATTATATCAGTAACCTTTACATTGTTACGGCCTTTCTTTTATTATTCTCTTTTTATTTTCTTTAATCCCAAAATTACTATACATATTATACTATTTACGATACTGTCATTGTATCATAATTGTACCGGTAATTATGATAGTGGCCTGAATCAAAAAATTAAACATGATTATTTATTTTACAATATATAAACAAATCATACAATTTATTTATCCAATTTTTTTTTTTACTTATAATTAGTTCACATTCTTTTTATCATAATTATTGACACATCTGTCTTCCTCGTTGTTTAACCTTAAGTCTTCTATTTAAGCGATTTTCTATTCTTTCAAAGTATCAACATAATTTTGTTTACCTGTTTTCCTCTATTTCGCCTAAATCCTATTAATTTAAGGAAAATACTTTCTATGACATTCGTATTGAAAAGAGTCCTATCTTCTAGTGTTTCTCTGTTTGTCATGTATATGTGTATACACATTTACGTTTATACTTGGGTATCATCTTACATGAATTTGTTATAGTTTCGACCTGTAAATTGAATTTTAATGTTTTACACGTATCATTGATCGTTTGGTTTATAATTTAATATTGAGCGTTGCATTCAATGACAGTATTTATAAAACTTGTCAATGATCTAAGTGGTGTTATAGGAGCTGTGTAAATATACATAACTCTATCGATCCATCTTCATCATTCCTTAGGATCACGATCCTAACCTATCGCATAATTAACTGGTACACGCGAGACACCTTGCGCGCGCTATACACGGACCCACGTGGTCGAATAAAAACACAAGCGAGAATCGATCTTTCGAACGTAGCGTTTGAAACAGTTATATAGATATATATATATCATATATACATGCAACACTTTGATTAAACTTTCTTCCAACTTTGTCGATGTATATGGCGAATTTTCAACGAGATTGATGAATGCCTTAATATCGCTTAGATATATCTTTTACTTCCTACGAAGTTTTCAAGGAATGACGTCATGATTTATTTAAAGCACACTGTAAGACGATCTCTAAAAAGAATAAGAGAGAGAGAGAGAAAGAGTGAGAAGCCTTAGTCGCATTTTTAAAAAAGGAAATGTATACCCCTCTCTCCATTTACAATTTTCTTTCAATTACAGAAATTCAAAGTATTTCAATACATTTGTTACGAACAAAGAAATGTGACGAAGCGATTCATTATTGTTTCTTTAATCTAATGTAACCTAATTTGACCTAGTCTTACTTAAGTTCCTCCTAACTTCTTTATAGATTTGTTCGTTTTTTTACAAAATTCGTTAATTTGAATTCATGTAAAAATGAAATGTGAATGATCGAGTAAGGTAAATACATACTAAAGTGTTACATAGTAGTATAAACGGTATATCGTTTAATCTATGGTATCTCGTTGTCGTCATTGCACGTGTACGCAAGTAGACATCCCATTAGGAAGGTGAAACAACATCGAGGACGAATCGATCGCCAACATTGCTCTGTTGGCGTTTTCTAATATGGCGGATATCTTAAAGATTATTCAAGTTGAAGATGATTTTATTGGTATTTCATTTATTGGTTTACTTTATATATTGATAATAGAAATTCTAATATTCAATTCAAAAATATAGAATTTTTTTATATATATTGAGTTAACTAAATATTAATATTAATAATAATAATAATAATAACAATATATATATATATATATAGTGATAAATGAGAAATTCGAGTCTCTTATCTTTCCGATATCGATTTTACGTTATATGAAGATAATAATGATCTCCCATAACCATGGATGCTTTAAATCAATTTAATGTTCCTATATGCGAGTTATGGGTAGAGGAATATTCTTCTTACGTATGAATGCGGAACGGAGGAAATAATAATTTGATAATATGATTTACGATGCATCATAATATAATAATAATAATACAATATAATTAAATAAAATATAATATAATATAATATAATATAATATAATATAATATAATATAATCCGTTGGGTATATAGAAAGAGCCCGAAATCGAATGCTGCCGAGTTTATTATTCATGAGGGTCTTATAAATGGTGTTCCCGTCTCTCGTCGTGATGCATATATACGCTCCTAGTATATATGTACATATACATGCATAGATAAATGCACACATATATATATATATATATTATATGTGTATATTCTCATATATATTCTCATTTATTGCATTATACTATGCTTCTTATACAGAGTGCTCCGAAATTTTCTAGAAACATAAATATCCATTTTCATTTTCTGAATCATTTACATCATGGAACTATAATCCTAGTTTGTTACGCTAGAAAATCTCTAGAAAGAAAGGAAGAAAAAGTCTCCAGGAAAAATAATCAATTGGAAAATCATTTAGGAATTTTTTGTTTTTATAAGGAATTTGGATGTAATCCTGTAGTATACTATATATGTATCATACTTTTTCATTAAATATGCCGAGCGTATTATCTACGAGTGGTATTTCTCTTTTTCTCTTTTTTTCTCTCATAACGCAGAAAAATTAAAAGCGGAAAAATGCACTGGTGGATGGTCGAGAAATGCTTTCCATTTCACATATCCATAGATATGTACATATAATATTGATAATGTGATTTACGATGCGTCATAATATAATAATAATAACTCCACATAATAATAATATCATCCGCCGAGTATATTTTATATATATATATATTATACGTACATATGTTATATGTTTGTGTATCGCAACAATGTTTTTTTTTTGTTCATTTTTTTTTCTTTTTATTCTTTTTTTATTTCAAGATGCGCTCAAGTTAAAGGAAACTAAATAGACGTATACGCGCAGCTATATGCCCATGTTTCTCCGTGTACAGTTGATCCACAAATGCGCGCATCGTGTAACGTGGATTGTTATAGTCCATGGTGGCGAGGTGGAGGGGGTAGTGCGATGGAAGAGAGGGTAGTAAGCTTGTGTAGTAACAGCAGCGGTATAGTAGTAGTGAGTGGTGTGGTAGCGCTTACCAGCTCGAACGACCATTCCTTGTCACTAGTGCGCAAGTATATATGGGTTGTATATACCTATGTATATGCCGAGCCAAATATATACGCGGTGGTATGTATATATGCCCTCTGAGAACCGCCAGGGAAATATGTACTGGCGCAGTACATAATGTATTCGCTTTATGTACTATATAAGAATCCGAGTAGTGATGTAACAAAGAGGCAGTTTCGCGGAATTATCCGAACTGTTCCGAAGCCGTTCCGATTCCGTGCAACTCGCATGCGTGCTCTCTGTGCGATACATGTATATATATTTATATGCATATATGTATATAATATGATATATAAATATATATATATATATACACGTGAATGTATATAGGTTGTACGCATCGTATGTAGCGTGTAATACTTCACGATTCTCGTCAGCTGTGACGACTGAACGCCGCCATATGCAATTTTGCTAAGCGCGTAAAAAATGTTTCTCCTGAAAGCTCACCTGCTTCCCGTCTGTAAAATTTATAAAGGAATTCTTTTCTCCAACTCTTGCACTTTCCTTATCATTCTATTTATTTTCTTGATTTTTTTTATCTATTATTTTGAATTATTTGTTCTATTATTCCCTTTTTTCGTTTTTTTTTCGTAAGAAAAACGAAACGCAGTAGTAACGACCGTATCTGCTCAGACCACCGGGTAGTAGGAATACATAGATAATATTGTAGTTTCTAGTAAGAATAAAGAGACACGCCTTGTTAACGTTCTATTGCGAAATTTATATAAGCGGCCAGTCACATTGCCAGGACGATTGCATAGTTACGTAATATTTGCTTCCGTCATAGCATATATTTTTGCAAAAGGAAATAAATATCGTTTAGTCGTTATGATAGTGTAGTGAGAGAAAAAGAGAAAGAGTGACTGAGGGTGAGGAGGAGGGATAGGAAGTAGGAGTGGTGGTGGTGGCGGCGGAGGAGTTTGGGAGGAACAGAGATAGTGAAGGAAAGAGAGAAAAAGACAAATAGAGGGAGGAGAGCGAAAGCGCGAGAGAGCGCAGAGAATGGCGGTGATAGGTGTAGTAGAAAGAGAGAGAGAAAGAGAGAATGGATAGATTGGAAGAAGGCACATCCGGTTGAGCGCCATATTGTTCTTTCAGTAATTCCTCGCTGCCCTCCTCCCCCGCATACACCCACCAACCCCTGAACCAAGTATGCGCTTCGCTCGGCATAGTAACAGCGGCAATGGCGACCGACTATAAATAGATCGCTAACGACCTTCCAGTGTTGCCAAAACGACTGGCCCAGAGGAAAGATGTAGAAGAAGGCAGGCTACCAAGGCCGCTCCCGCCATTTTGCGATGGCAACGCCGCAACCGTTGGAATTGTTGACGATTTTCGACCTCGATGATCCGTCTTTGATGAAGGACATCATTTCTAAAATAATCAACAACCATTTATTAGTTGCGAAAGAAATAAGCTTGTAATTTCAACCTTTTGTTTTTTTTTTTCTAAGTAGAGAAAAGTAGATTGAAAAAAAGTATATAAAACTTGAAAAAGAGGAATAATACAATTGGAAGCGCTAAAAAAAAAAAGTAGAAAAAAATTCGATTTTAATAGAGAAAGAGAAAGGGGTAGAGGAAGAGTGGGAGAAATTGTATGTATCAATAAAGTAGAGATTGCGAAAGAAAACTATCCTTAAAATGGCGACTTCTTTTTTTTTTTTTTTTTTTTAAACGTATATACGTTTCTCAAGTATCGATCAAGCGACGTTGCCTTGTACACCTAGGTACTGGTTGGTTGGTTTCTCTATATATGTGTAGTAGGTATATATGGTTGCAACGTCGAAAAAAAAGAGGGGAGTGGGCGTGCCTGGATGATGTAGAAGCGGCAACGCTGCACGGCTGTAAATCATGATTAAAATAATAAGTATAATACATATGTAGTACATAGAGAGAGGAGGTCGTGTCAGGTATATGTATTTAAGAGATGCGCAAAGGCACGGATTGGAGAGTACGTCTGGCTGGGTTCTGCGCAGCTTCGGTTCCCCCACTCCTGTTTTCCAAACCCCCACTATTGCTGAGAAATCCCACGGGTGAGTTCCATAAGTCGTGTAGTGGGGGTTCGTGGATGAATCGGTGAGGGGGTGAGGGTACCTGAAACCGCGGCTTATATACCCCCGCGTATATTTACCAATCTTGGCACTTTGCCTGAAAGAGCATATCGACCGTGCGACGTTGTCACGTTGTCCGGTGCGATCTTATGCTCTAACCCTGGCAACTCTTTGAGCGGTATGTACCTAGCCTCCTGCACCCGATCCATGCAACACGATGCGAAACTCGATCGGTCGTACGATTTAATTATTTACGTCTTCCCCTCTACTCCTTCATCCCTCCCTTCCCTTTGCCCCTCCCTTCCATTCTCCCACCCCTTCCCCTCTTCCAATTCTCCCCTCCTTACCCCTTATCCGTCACCCCTCTACCCTCTTCTACCTCCAACCCTCTTCTTCATCTTCCTTCTTTTCCTCCTCCTATTCCTTTTCCTCTTCCTCTTCCTTCTATTCCTCCTCCTCTTTCTTCTATTCCTCCTTCTCTTCCTCCTCTCATCCCCTCTTCTTCCATAACCCACCCCAAACATTAGATTCATCAGTAACGCATACGCATAACTTTACAAATGCGCAGACGCTCAAAAGTTTATACATCACAGCAAAAGTTAAGATACCAATACTCTTAAAACTTACCATTCAAGTCTTACTTTCCTTTCTATTGTTCTTATCGGTAATTTAGATTTTCTATTGTATTACTAGTATAAATACATACTCTATTGCGTCTGAAAAAATATTCTCAATATTCTATATATTCTTATCTCTCTAAACATGCATTATCCATAATACTTTTCCAATTGATTTAAGTACATCTGTACTTTCGAAACTTTTTTAATTAGCCACATATTATTTTTATATTTTTTAAGTTATACTTCTTTTGGCGCGTTTGGGAAAAAATGATGAGAGTGAATTTTTACGATGCGCGCGCAAGCGAGACGAAAACAACACCATGAAGTTAGTCGACAAATCTTCCTGAAGTTAGTCGACAAATCTTCCTGAAGTTAGTCGACAAATCTTCCTGAAGTTAGTGTTGACTGTTATCTATATTCAAGCATTTATTCTGGTATTTCTATATATACAACACGTGTTTTATATCGATACTAATAATAACTTCCAAAATATTTATGTGTTTTGAAGTTATTTAATTATTACATGCGGTGGTGATTGATATTAAATAATTGTAAATATTAATAATAAAAGTTGTTTTTATAATTTTTAAAGTATTTATGTATCATTGTGTGAGGTATACTTAGGTATGTATTATTTGTTTTTATTATTTATAAATTATTTTCTACAATAAATCTTATTTATGAAATTATAATCTCTTGCAGCTTTCTTATTGACCAGTATTTTTTCTTTCAGTTTTTTGTTTCAGTTTTCAAGATGCCTAAAACTAATGCAGAGAAGTGTAAGGAATATCGTAAAAGAAAAATGTTAATTAAAGAAATGTCTTCAACACAAACAAAAAAAGTTTCAGTACAAACAAATGCAGAACGTTGTAAGGCATATAGGCTGCGAAGAAAAATGGTTGAAGAAGAGCACCAATTGTCTGTGAATGTAATTTCATGTACTCCATCTACTTCAAATTTACTAATGACTTCTGGACCATCGCCTCAGCCTGTGATTACCGCTACAAAAATTGGTATGAATTTAGATCCATCTTTACCATATACCAATTATCATCAATTTGATACTTTCAATTTTCAAAGTCTGTGGGATCACTCCGCTGATCTGTTTTATTCAATTATACAAAAATCTCAAATTTTATGTTGAGTAAAACTTGGTAATATGATAATGAGTCTGTTAGTATACCAAATTTTAATTGTATAATTCAATACAAATGATCACATATTCGAGCTGGAGAAGATACTATCTATCACAATGCGAATGATACAACTGACATTGTGACCGCTATTATTGGCATGAATGTGAGATAGTCTGACTTTGTTAGTTCTCTGATGTCATCAGTGGGTGAATTTTGTATAGTGGAGTGTAAAACAGAAGATGGTAAAAAATTTGTGATGAAGTGTGAAAAAATATTCCATACACAACAATTGGTGGGGCATATATGGGTAAAGGTGAGAATAAATTACCGATGATTTTAATGTTAATTTAACTCAGAAAATTCTGATTTATTTATCAACTTTTTACTTGAAGATTTTAATTTTTTAATAAATAATGACCAAGCACTTTCTACAACACGACATGGTACTACAATTGATGCTGTATTTATACGAAATTTAGATAATGTTTGTACTAGATAATTTGTATCATATTTTAGCTACCAAGCCTCTTACAACTCACATATCCATTGAATCAAAACCAGATCAACTAATGGACGTGAATTAATTAAATTTCTATATGTATAACTTCTTACGTGCGAATATAAGTACACACACACGTTTGTTTTAATTATATGAATGTTGATGTGAAATAAAATGTTTCAAATTATAACATTCAAATTTTTTTTATTTTAATTCTTAAGTTTATAAACTTTTCTGCGTATAAATGTAATAAATCTTACTTTTTTTTTTTTTTTTATTTGGACACGTTCTTCTAATTATTTTTAACTGAAATAAGTCAAACATGACTATAATTGTTTCATAAAGAGAATATAAATACATGCATATCTTTTGATCATTAGAATATGATAAAAGAGACTGTTAACGATATTTTGAATATTATTCAAGTATACGCTTTCTCATTGGATTTAAAATTTTCTTTTAATTAATTAATAATCAATTTTTTGCTTAAATAGTATTTAATATATGCTTTTAATGCTTAATGGTATTAAATAGTATTTGGTGACGTCAACATTGACAAACAATCAAATACATATTTCTATATTGATAAAATCTATTATGTTCTTTAAACTACAAAATTCTGTCGGCGGCGGATTTCGCAGCACAAAGTATTATTTTGTATATATGTCAAATTGATTTGATTAGTTTTTAAGAAGACAATCGATAAAATGGTCTTTTTTCTGATGATTTGCTTTTTAAAAAAATATATTCTCATCGTCACGTCCTACAAATCAAATATATATATATAAAAAAAAGTATTCCTCTTTTTTCTTTTTGAAATGAAACTTCTACAATTACGTTAGGTGCGATATTTCAAGGTCGAAGTGAAAGAGGGAGCGTCACGAAAAATGTGATCATTTGGAGAGGGGATTAATAAAAAGAGAAAGAGAGAGCATACGTAGAATTAGAAAGGGAGTGGGTGGGGGAGGGTTTTAATAGGAGAAGGGCTGTATTTCTCTGATTTTTAGATTTTCTTGTAATGACGTGTTATTAAAATCAAATTATTTCGATAAGTGTGGTTACTCTATATATTTTAATTTATATTAATAATTATTTCTGTAAGTATCATCACAAATTTTTTTAATTTAACCAATTAGATGTTATTGACGGGTATACCCGTCATCAAGGAATGGCAATATACTATGTTATGACGAGTAAATAGGTTGCATTTATAGTCTCCCTTCTACAAAAAGAAAAAGAGAGACCACAGATGTAGAAGCAGGTAAGTAATATTTTTTTAATTATTATTCGGTAATTAATTTTTATAATATTAATATAGCGTTAATTATTAATGTTAATAAAGGTAAAATATTGAAATTAATGTTAGAAAAATAAATAAAAGTTTATACGAGATAAATTATTATTTGTTATTATTTTATTATTATTATTATTATTATTATTATTATTATTATTATTATTATTATTATTATTATTATTATTATTTTATTTTATTTTATTTTACAGATTTCACGAGGCGAAATTTTCTGCAGGAATATGAGTGTTTACATCACGAAAAGATGAACAGAAAACAGAACTTATGTTAGGTGAGAATGTGGAGCACAAAAGGAAAGGTTTTGAATAATAAATTGTCATAGAAGGAAAGAATGTTCTGGAAAGTTGACATTCCAATCGACAGTAAAGAAGCTTCACTTCTAATGCACGCGTACCGGATAATAATAATAATAATAATAATATTATTATTATTATTATTATTATTATTATTATTTATTTATTTTATTTTAATTTAATTCTTCTAATGCATTAAATGATTGTTTCGTTAGAGACGAAAGAAACTTTCTCTTTTTCTTTTTTTATTTAATAAAAGAAAATGTGCATTTTCCAATTAGAAACACGATAAATAATGATTACAATTAAAAAATGAAAATGTTGTTATAACCGTTCGTATAACAAGTTAAAATATTTGACTGAAAGACCTATTTTTATTTTCTTTCTTTTTTCTTAATACAGCAGGTTTTATGATTTAATTGACTTTTATTAAAAAGAAAAAAATAAGTAAGTTTAAGAATAGGAGATTAGATGTATTATTCATGGGGTGAAAAGGGGTGAAGGGGGGAAGGACGTGTTTTAATAAAAGAAATTTGTAGGTCAGGTAAAATTATTTTGACCATCTAGGTGAAATCCGTTATCTATAATTGTTTTCATGACAAAGTTTTTAAATAGCTTTTTATAAAGCATTTAAAAAAGAGATTATATGAGAAAAATAGATAGAAAATGTTGAGATCAGAGAGAAGAAACGCGACGACCACGTGCTGCGTCTATCATGCTAGTTCAGGCGCGAATAAATGAGCATCGCGCATGCGTGCATTTCTCAGCCCGCACGTCGAATCGAATTTAATTACTTGCATTGAAGTACGTTTATTTGCGTGTTCTCCATATACCACATTTCATGTATTTTTATAAACGTTTTATTTAATCGTATAATTGTACTTATTTCTAACAATTGCCATTTTTGTCAAGCGAATTATGCGAAACGATCGGAATGTCTGTTGGAATATTTCCAAATCCAAATGAAAGGGGGCATCCCAGAAGTTCCTAGGGGTGCCAAAAATTCCCTAGGGTTTTTTGATCTTACGATATACAAAAAAAAAAAGCTTTCAAATGAATTAATTCATTTGAAAAATATGGGAAAGAAAAAGAATTAATTGTTGGTATATGTTTTAAAAACATTGAGCCATTTTTACGAGAAATAAAAACAGGAAAAAAAAGAAATTGGAGATGATGATTTAATTGTAGTGAATCGATTGAGTCGATTTAAATCATGTCGAGCATCCTTGCTAGCTAAGCTAAGCTAAACTGAACTAAACTAAGCTAAGCTAAGCTAAGCTAAACTGAACTTCCTGGTTCTACGACTCGTTTCCTTGGATTGTCTTCCTAACTTGATCTTATCTACCACACGAATAGGCCGTTAAACTTTAGAGCTGGAACGAAAGATATAAAAACACGATACACGCTGTGTATTCTTCGAATTGAGAAGATAATTCTATTACTGTAATATATCTATTCGAATTGTATACGTTATCAAAAGTACAAACTCCAACAAACAATTAAAGCGTATTTAAAAAAAGGAATTAAAAAAATATCATTTACGAATAAAATTGTGATGAATATATATATAGGTCAGTGGAGAGAAGTACAGAAAAAAAGAGAAAAGAATTTCGAATTAGGATGTTTCGAAGAAGTAAAGGAAAATAGCAAGGAGCATTTGCTTGCGATGTGTCGCGTTGGAGGAAATCCCGGAAGTAGAAGAAAAGGAATAAGAAAACAAGAAAGAAGAAGAAGAAGAAGAAGAAGAAAAAGAAAAAGAAAAAGAAAAAGAAGCACAACACAACATAACAACAAGAGAAATAAGAGGATAGAGAAAAAAGTCGCCTCGAAGTCTTGACAATTCGTATGTACATACACCTCATGCAGTAATAGGAGGAGGAGGAGGAGGAGGAAGAAGAGGAAGAAGAGGAAGAAAAAGAAAAAGAAAAAGAATAAAAATAAGAATAAGAATAAGAATAAGAAGGACATTGTGCTGTGAAGAAGGAAGAAATGAGTAAATGTGTGAGTGAGCGAGAGAATAAGCGAACCAGTGAAGGAGGAGGTCCCAGATGGCAAGGAGTTGGAGGAGTGAGAGGAGGAGTGTCGTGGAAGGGTAAGTGGGGGAGTACAGTCGATGGCAAAAATTCAGAGTATTAGATATGAGAGATAGGACCAATTAAAGCATACAGCAATGTCTAGTATATTGTGCAACTACAGTTGGAAGATTTGATGTCGAGGCATGACCTATCACCACCATCATCATCATCATCATCATCATCGTCGTCGTCGTCGTCATCGACATCTTCACCATTATTGTTATCATTATTATAACCAGTATTACTAAAGGAGGATTGAAGGTATAAGGGAAATCCCGTATATTCCGCAAGTAGAAAGAACTTTTTCAGGTCAGACATTCGGGGTGTCGTTCTCCTCCAAGGGGTACGATATTTTTCAAAAAAGCTTTCTTAGTGAATTAGATATATATATATATACATTCATATATACACATATTTATTTATTAAAGTTATACTTTTTTGCGTGCATTGAGGATAAAATTTGAAAATGCGCGCGCACCTCGTCACGAAAATTCTACTTGACAAAATTGGCCATTGAAGAAAATTGAGTGTATATTTCTAAGTTCACTCATAGTAGTCCCAAATAATGAATGTGGTAGAGGAAGAGCCAAACGCGAATAGACGTGTATCATTTAGCTATATTCAAACGCATAGTATTCAACATAGCACAGGTTTACATTTTGAAACAAATGAAAAATAGTTCATGTGATAAGTAAATTAAAAAATGTACACCCATATATGTAACGTACAGTAGTGATTGATTCTAAAATTTTTAATTAATTAAATAAGTAGATGTACATCGGACTGTGAAATATTTTTTGGTGATAAAAATTATGAAATAATATTTTGATAAGTGTTTTAAATTATTTCAGATTAATTTTTTATAAGTATTAATTTAAAGCCTTTTTATATTAAATCAATAGAAGTTTTGAACATTTTATCATTATGTTTGGTTTCTTTTGTTTAATTAATATTCTTTCAATATCGTATTTGCAATCATCTTTTCTTTCTACTCTTATCACTCTACTCGTATGGATTTTTAATATGCATATTAACCTTTAATCTTTTAATCAGGTCAAAGTATAATTTCTAACGCACGTACATAAGTACACGCACCCCCTTATTTTTTTAAGTGCAACTCGCGTTAACGTAAGTTAATTTTGGTGTAACGAAAAAGTGAAACGTTACCCCCCACCAATAAGCCGTAAGTAGAGTTGAGAGGGGAAACTACCCCTACTCTCTTTACTTTGTACACGTCACACGCTAACGCAGTGGTTACTGCCGGTGTATATAAGTAGTGTAGGCAAAATGCTTTTGAATTTAATGTTTTTTTTTTTTGAGAAAATAGTTTACTTTAAAGATCATGTATTAATATGACAAAAAGAAAGAACATGAAACGTATCAGAGGGAACGAAAAAGGACTAAGGACTAAGGATATAAAGGACAAAATCACCGAAGAAAAAAATCTCCTAAAAGTAAATTGTAAAAAAAAAAGAAAAGAAAAAAGGGAAATACTTTTTTCTAGGAAAAAGTCATTGGAAAAGACGTGTATTGTGTAACTTTCCAATTACATCAAATAGATCAAATAAAACGCAATCCAATTGTATGCAGAGATAATTCGAAAAATTCTGGAGTAATTTTTATAAGAAAAAATTCATCTTTTGGATGTAAAAAAGAAAAAACAAACGAACATGATTGAATTGTGCCATCAACAAGTAGGAATGTACCTACTGTGTGTGTGGCTAGGAATAATATACGCAAAGTTTAATTTTCTATTTCTCTTTCTCTCTTTTTCTCAATATTCTCTTTTCTCTACACACAATTACATATATATATATATGAATGTGTGGAGAGGAGGAGTATGTGTGTTAGAGGTATATAATGTCTATCTCTCTCTAACGCAGGAGCACGGTCGCGCCACCTGGTTTGATGATGAGTGGTGCGGGGGAGAGCATGAAAACTGTGTGCTATAGTGTGCAAGAGGGAGAGAAAGAGAAAGAAAAAGAGAGAGAGAGAGAGAGGGATGAGAATTGGATGGGAGATCAGTAGAGGGGTGGGAGAAGGGGAGTTTTCTGTGCGGTCTTGCGTCGTGTAACATGGACTACGCCGTCGTCGTCGTCGTCGCCGCCGCCACCACCGTCGCCGTCGTCGCCGCTGTCGTAGTAGTCACCGTCGTCGTTGAAGTCGTCGTCGAAGTTGTCCGTCGTTATTGTCCGTCGTTATTGTTCGTCGTTATTGTTCGTCGTTCGTCATTATCGTCATCTTTATCAGCACCGTTGCATCAACAGCAAGAGTAGCAGCCGTCGTCGTCGACGACGCAGCACGTCGTCGTCGTCGTCGACGTCGTTGTTGTTTCTCTTACGGTCAACAGACGTAAACGCCAAGCCTGCCTTTTAAGCTTCTCCGCTGATCATCTTCATCCTCATCTTCATCCTCATCCTCATCCTCAACTTAATCAATTTCTACCTGTTTTTCCTTGATCTCCTTTTTTCCTCCTTCTCCTCTTCCTATTCTTTTATTTTTCTATTCTCCTTCTCTCACCGATAAGTGGATTCTCGCCAAACGACATGTAATTCGCAAGAGAGTGGAAGTTTACAACAACAACAACGACAACGACAACGACAATAATAATAATAATAATAATAATAATAATATTAACGTCAACAACATCAATACAAGAATAAATATAACAAGAAGACACAACGGAGGGGACCACCACTTTCGATTAATCGTCGTTCGGTGAGGATATGAGGAACGACTTCGCTGCGGACGTACCCGTTGCAAGCGCCGACAGCAGCACGGACGCCATATGGCTCGAGAAAAGAAACCCTTCCACGACCAGTGCACACGACCGAGTGTCAAACTGTACGTTCGCTTGGCCCCATAGTTACTTCTTGCTCTTTTTCTCTTTCTATCTGTTTCTTACTCTTGCTTTTCTTCTTCTTCTTTCTATCCGTTTTTACTTACTCTTACTTTTTACCTCTCCCTCCCCCCCGCCCTGTTTTATTTTTCTTATCGAAGGTGGTTATGACAGGTGGGATGGGGGGGAGTTAAGGGAGAAATTCTTTTTTTTTTTTTTTTATCTTTTTTTATCATTCCTTTTATCTCGAGAACGAGATGGAGGAGAAATGAGTGGTATAATATCTCTTTACATCGTTTGAATCTAATGGGTATACAATGTTGCCTTTGCAAGATTGTAAGAACGAGTGCACTCTACTGTGTATTAAAGATAGAAAGAGGGAGAGAGATAGAGAGAAAGAGAGAAGAATGTATGTGTGTCGCCGAGTTCCTCTGTGCTTTTGGTGATAGAGAGAAATCCTATTTGAAACTTAACAGTTAACTACAGTAACAGCAGCAGCAGCAGCAGCAGCAGTTGGAAAGTCCAGACGAATTGACTACTCGATTAGAAGGTATACATACAAGAGGAATGCACACTCGATTATTCTATCGACGGATGCCAGTTTCTTTTACAAAGTTAATACTTTACGAACAATATTTATTTTATCGACTTACGAGGTGAAAGCTATAGAAGAAATATCATCGAGGAGGAAGAAGAAGAAGAAGAAGAACAGGAAGGGAGAAGTTTGATTGATGAGAAAACTGTGTGTGACGTGTGTTTCTTGTGTTAGATTCGTTTAATGATTTTCTTTTAATTCTTTCTTACCAACCCCGTTTTTTCACAACTTCGTCGCTGTATACACGTGTAACTGTGCTGTTTTGGTATTATATCGTTATTCATATAAAAATAATTTGTGCAGTATGTTCAGTGTACGTGTGGTGTGTAGTATTTTGTGGTATT
This sequence comes from Polistes canadensis, assembly GCF_001313835.1. NCBI lineage: Eukaryota > Metazoa > Arthropoda > Insecta > Hymenoptera > Vespidae > Polistes > Polistes canadensis. The sequence goes on from NW_014569554.1 coordinate 1,126,026, forward strand.
GTTTTGTGTTTCAGTGATTTAATGCGCTTCTTGCATTCATTTGAAAATCTTTATCTCTATGTCTATCTCTGTCTCTCTTTCTCAGCATTGAAGATGCTGAGAGTCGAGAAAGCACACTCACGTGACACCCTGTAGCAGCGCGGCGTCGAATTTCACATTGAGTTTGATTCAAAAACGCGTGGAAATTGAAATTCGATCGATATAATATTCGCTTGAATAAATCATTATACAAATTTGTATCCTGTTAAAGAATGCATTTTCTTCGTATTACCTTTTTTAAAAAAATCATTTTCATTTATAATAGTGCTTATGATTATGTAGAAGTGTTACGTATAATATATGGGGCGTAGGTCATGTACATAACGTAATATATGAATGTATAATCTGTATACGGTGCTTCGACAAAATGATAAAAACAATTCGTACGTAACTATTGCACGTTACGATGTCGTGGTTAGTTCTGTTATTATATATGCAAATATATTATTTTAATAGCGTAGTGTGAATCTATCAATGCAGCAAGAAGGAATTCTTTATTCGCTAATTTTAAGTATTGTTTTTTTATTCTTTTTTTTTTATTTTCCTTCTTTTTCTTATAAAAAAAGTCGATGCGAACAAAATTTATTTAAGCATTTGCAAATGTCGGTAAATAAAGATGAACTATTTAAATAATCTATTTTTTTATGGACAATCCTAATAATATATAATCCATTCTTCAGCAACTAATCACTATATGAAACAAATGAAGAAAAGAGTATGATATTTATTTAGTTTAATGTATATCGTATATAAATCATATATATATATGTATTATATATATATCACATCGTATAGCACACATGAGAGAGAGGCGTTCGCCATATTTGATTATAAACGATTCGAGTATGAGAAAGAGTGCGTGTTTGGTCCTTGATAATTTTCGTCATGTTTGACAAATGACTGATAATTTCTTTTATTTCCTAGGTTTCGATAAAGTTGTCGTTAAACAAGAACGTCCAGATGAAGCGGAGATCCGAGAATTGGCTGCCAAAATGGTGGAAGCGAACAAGGCGAAAATGGTTTCGGCGGCGACGGCGGCAGGGGCAGGGGGAGGAGGGTCAGCACAGCAAAGAGGAGCAGCAGGGAGTCAGTGTTTATCTTCTACACAAGGAAATCTTCCTGGTATCCTCGGATATTTAAACAAACGTCCGGCTGACTCGACTGTGGCCAAGACGACAGGTTCAAACAATTCAACAGGGGAAGGTAAAATTCCTTTGGACGATGAAAGTCAAAGGGGTAGATTTGGATGGACCAGTTTCGACGAGTGTCACATACCTTACATATTCCGTGCCGGTGAAAAATATTGCGCGGTACGAATCCTAGAGTCTAAGCTCCTGAACAAGTACCTGAGTTATCTGCACTCGGATATCTATAGTTGTACGTGCATAAGAAGTTACTATATTACGGATGCCGAGAGTAGGCTTTTCAACGAGATTAATATGAAGCATTGCGATAGTCTATTTGGAAGGGATCAGTTTTCATGCAAGGATCTTGTAGTGAGGTTATCCGACGCTAAAGAATTCTATACGTTTTTGGACGTTTGTTATACCAAGTTAACAGCCGGCGCAAGTCCAAACGTATCTAGCAGGCATAAGGCTGAGAAGTGTGGTTTCATACGGATTAATAAGGAATCAGTGGTTCCATATACAGTGAAGGACGGTCTTCAATATGTACCCTTATTTTATTTCGAGGGGGAAACGGAGAATTTGAAATTGAAAGCAGAAAAACTTGAAGGTTGGGACCTTTCGTATTTGAAGTTTTGCTGCAAGGTACAGGGTATAAGAAACGAATTGTTCGCAAGTGAGACATGCTCCGTGATCAGTTTGAGTGATATTAAGAGTTATTTTCCTCCCGACACGGGCTTCGAAGATTATTGGCCGAACAAAGTGATGGATTCTCAGTTGTTAGTGAGTAGCAAGGGTGGCGGGGGTGGTGGTGGATGGACCAGACAACCTCCTACGCCACCAGTGTCAAAAACATCCTCTGTACAAAATAATACGAGTAAGGCGAGCCTTAATACGCGTGCGGGCCCTTTACAGACAATATTACCACGTGGAACTAGTGCTACGAGTGCTCAACAAACTCAGCGTGTTAGTCAACCAAGGCAAGCTTCTGCTGTGACCCATCCTGCGCATTCGTCACCGTCACCACTTCCTACGGGGAGATCGAGCATCGCTTCGCAACCGATGTTGAACGTCGTACAAGGCGTTGTCAATGGATGGTCGGGACTCGTTGGCGGTCAACCGGCTTTTCAAACAGCTCTGGTCTCTCAGGCTAGTTCCCTTATACGTACGCCACCTCCGTTAAGTATGCACAATGTAAGTCATCTTCAAAATTTCGATTAAACCTTCCTTTCTATGATTATCCAATCATTCAATGATCCATTGAAATGTTTTTACGGTAGGTATCTGCGCCAAGTAAAACCTATACCACTCATCAATTAAGGAGTAGAGGGGGTGGTGGCGGAGCAACAGCTCAGTACCCTGGAGTTTATCCAGTTACTACTATGCAAGCCGTAGCTCAGGCCCAACCACCCCCTCTCGTTAGAGCAACGGCGCACACTAGTCAACCTAATCTTGGGTGAGTTTAGACAGGAATTTAATGTTTCTTTTCTATGATTGTACACACCTATATATACATATATATATATATATATATATATATATA